>NW_026779329.1:97500-119284 GCF_030144855.1 Hypanus sabinus | reverse complement strand
GGAGGACTGCCGGACCCACTCTCACTCTCCCCCCACCGAAGCTGGAGGACTGCCGGACCCACTCTCACTCTCCCCCCCACCCCCGAAGCTGGAGGACTGCCGGACCCACTCTCACTCTCCCCCCCCGAAGCTGGAGGACTGCCGGACCCACTCTCACTCTCACCCCCCCCCCCGAAGCTGGAGGACTGCCGGACCCACTCTCACTCTCCCCCCCCCCCCCGAAGCTGGAGGACTGCCGGACCCACTCTCACTCTCCCCCCCCGAAGCTGGAGGACTGCCGGACCCACTCTCACTCCCCCACCCCGAAGCTGGAGGACTGCCGGACCCACTCTCACTCTCCCCCCCCCCGAAGCTGGAGGACTGCCGGACCCACTCTCACTCTCTCCCGCCCCGAAGCTGGAGGACTGCCGGACCCACTCTCACTCTCCCCCCCCCCGAAGCTGGAGGACTGCCGGACCCACTCTCACTCTCACTCCCCCCCCCACGAAGCTGGAGGACTGCCGGACCCACTCTCACTCTCCCCCCCCCCCGAAGCTGGAGGACTGCCGGACCCACTCTCCCCCCCCCCCCCGAAGCTGGAGGACTGCCGGACCCACTCTCACTCTCACTCCCCCCCCCCCCGAAGCTGGAGGATTGCCGGACCCACTCTCACTCCCCCCCCCCCGAAGCTGGAGGACTGCCGGACCCACTCTCACTCTCCCCCCCCCCCCGAAGCTGGAGGACTGCCGGACCCACTCTCACTCTCCACCCCAAAGCTGGAGGACTGCCGGACCCACTCTCACTCCCCCCCCCCCCGAACCTGGAGGACTGCCGGACCCACTCTCACTCTCACTCCCCCCCCCGAAGCTGGAGGACTGCCGGACCACTCTCACTCTTCCCCCCCCCGAAGCTGGAGGACTGCCGGACCCACTCTCACTCTCACTCTCCCACCCCCCCAAAGCTGGAGGACTGCCGGACCCACTCTCACTCTCACTCTCCCCCCCACCCCCGAAGCTGGAGGACTGCCGGACCCACTCTCACTCTCCCCCCCCCCCGAAGCTGGAGGACTGCCGGACCACTCTCACTCTCCCCCCCCCCCCGAAGCTGGAGGACTGCCGGACCCACTCTCACTCTCCACACCCCCCGAAACTGGAGGACTGCCGGACCCACTCTCACTCCCCCCCACCCCGAAGCTGGAGGACTGCCGGACCCACTCTCACTCTCCACACCCCCCCGAAGCTGGAGGACTGCCGGACCCACTCTCACTCTCCCCCCCCCCGAAGCTGGAGGACTGCCGGACCCACTCTCACTCTCCACCCCCCCGAAGCTGGAGGACTGCCGGACCCACTCTCACTCTCCACACCCCCCGAAGCTGGAGGACTGCCGGACCCACTCTCACTCTCCCCCCCCGAAGCTGGAGGACTGCCGGACCCACTCTCACTCTCCCCCCCCGAAGCTGGAGGACTGCCGGACCACCTCTCCCCCCCCCCCCGAAGCTGGAGGACTGCCGGACCCACTCTCACTCTCCACACCCCCCGAAGCTGGAGGACTGCCGGACCCACTCTCACTCTCCCCCCCCCGAAGCTGGAGGACTGCCAGACCCACTCTCACTCTCACTCCCCCCCCCCCGAAGCTGGAGGACTGCCGGACCCACTCTCACTCTCCCCCCCCCGAAGCTGGAGGACTGCCAGACCCACTCTCACTCTCACTCCCCCCCCCCGAAGCTGGAGGACTGCCGGACCCACTCTCACTCTCCCCCCCCGAAGCTGGAGGACTGCCGGACCCACTCTCACTCCCCCACCCCCGAAGCTGGAGGACTGCCGGACCCACTCTCACTCCCCCCCCCCGAAGCTGGAGGACTGCCGGACCCACTCTCACTCTCCCCCCCGAAGCTGGAGGACTGCCGGACCCACTCTCACTCCCCCACCCCCGAAGCTGGAGGACTGCCGGACCCACTCTCACTCCCCCCCCCCGAAGCTGGAGGACTGCCGGACCCACTCTCACTCTCCCACCCCCGAAGTTGGAGGACTGCCGGACCCACTCTCATTCTCACTCCCCCCCCCCGAAGCTGGAGGACTGCCGGACCCACTCTCACTCTCACTCTCCCCCCCCCCCCCGAACCTGGAGGACTGCCGGACCCACTCTCACTCTCCCCCCCCCCCCGAAGCTGGAGGACTGCCGGACCCACTCTCACTCTCCCACCCCGAAGCTGGAGGACTGCCGGACCCACTCTCACTCTCCCCCCCCCCGAAGCTGGAGGACTGCCGGACCCACTCTCACTCTCCCCCCCCCCCGAAGCTGGAGGACTGCCGGACCCACTCTCACTCTCACTCCCCCCCCCCGAAGCTGGAGGACTGCCGGACCCACTCTCACTCTCTCTCCCCACCCCCCCGAAGCTGGAGGACTGCCGGACCCACTCTCACTCCCCCCTCCCGAAGCTGGAGGACTGCCGGACCCACTCTCACTCACCCCCCCCCCCCCGAAGCTGGAGGACTGGCGGACCCACTCTCACTCTCCACACCCCCCCCGAAGCTGGAGGACTGCCGGACCCACTCTCACTCTCCCCACCCCCGAAGCTGGAGGACTGCCGGACCCACTCTCACTCTCCCCCCCCCCCGAAGCTGGAGGACTGCCGGACCCACTCTCACTCTCCCCCCCCCCCCGAAGCTGGAGGACTGCTGGACCCACTCTCACTCTCCACGCCCCCCCCCCCGAAGCTGGAGGACTGCCGGACCCACTCTCACTCTCCCCCCCCCCCGAAGCTGGAGGACTGCCGGACCCACTCTCACTCACCCCCCCCCCCGAAGCTGAGGACTGCCGGACCCACTCTCACTCTCCACACCCCCCCGAAGCTGGAGGACTGCCGGACCCACTCTCACTCTCCCCCCCCCCGAAGCTGGAGGACTGCCGGACCCACTCTCACTCTCCCCCCCCCCGAAACTGGAGGACTGCCGGACCCACTCTCACTCCGCCCCTCCCGAAACTGGAGGACTGCCGGACCCACTCTCACTCTCCCCCCCGAAGCTGGAGGACTGCCGGACCCACTCTCACTCTCACTCCCTCCCCCCCCGAAGCTGGAGGACTGCCGGACCTACTCTCACTCCCCCTCCCCCCGAAGCTGGAGGACTGCCGGACCCACTCTCACTCTCCCCCCCCCCCGAAGCTGGAGGACTGCCGGACCCACTCTCACTCACCCCCCCCCCGAAGCTGGAGGACTGCCGGACCCACTCTCACTCTCCCCCCCCGAAGCTGGAGGACTGCCGGACCCACTCTCACTCTCCCCACCCCCCCGAAGCTGGAGGACTGCCGGACCCACTCTCACTCTCACTCTCCCCCCCCCCGAACCTGGAGGACTGCCGGACCCACTCTCACTCCCCCCCCCCGAAGCTGGAGGACTGCCGGACCCACTCTCACTCCCCCCCACCCCCGAAGCTGGAGGACTGCCGGACCCACTCTCACTCCCCCCCCACCCCCGAAGCTGGAGGACTGCAGGACCCACTCTCACTCCCCCCCCCCCCCGAAGCTGGAGGACTGCCGGACCCACTCTCACTCTCCCCCCCCCCCCCGAAGCTGGAGGACTGCCGGACCCACTCTCACTCTCCCACCCCCGAAGCTGGAGGACTGCCGGACCCACTCTCACTCCCCCCCCCCGAAGCTGGAGGACTGCCGGACCCACTCTCACTCTCACTCCCCCCCCCCGAAGCTGGAGGACTGCCGGACCCACTCTCACTCTCACTCCCCCCCCCCCCGAAGCTGGAGGACTGCCGGACCCACTCTCACTCCCCCCCCCCCCCGAAGCTGGAGGACTGCCGACCCACTCTCACTCCCCCCCCCCCGAAGCTGGAGGACTGCCGGACCCACTCTCACTCTCCCCCCCCGAAGCTGGAGGACTGCCGGACCCACTCTCCCCCCCCCCCGAAGCTGGAGGACTGCCGGACCCACTCTCACTCTCCACACCCCCCGAAGCTGGAGGACTGCCGGACCCACTCTCACTCTCCCCCCCCCCGAAGCTGGAGGACTGCCAGACCCACTCTCACTCTCACTCCCCCCCCCGAAGCTGGAGGACTGCCGGACCCACTCTCACTCTCCCCCCCCCCCGAAGCTGGAGGACTGCCAGACCCACTCTCACTCTCACTCCCCCCCCCCGAAGCTGGAGGACTGCCGGACCCACTCTCACTCTCCCCCCCCGAAGCTGGAGGACTGCCGGACCCACTCTCACTCCCCCACCCCCGAAGCTGGAGGACTGCCGGACCCACTCTCACTCCCCCCCCCCCCGAAGCTGGAGGACTGCCGGACCCACTCTCACTCTCCCCCCCCGAAGCTGGAGGACTGCCGGACCCACTCTCACTCCCCCACCCCCGAAGCTGGAGGACTGCCGGACCCACTCACTCGCCCCCCCCCCCGAAGCTGGAGGACTGCCGGACCCACTCTCACTCTCCCACCCCCGAAGTTGGAGGACTGCCGGACCCACTCTCATTCTCACTCCCCCCCCCCGAAGCTGGAGGACTGCCGGACCCACTCTCACTCTCACTCTCCCCCCCCCCCCGAACCTGGAGGACTGCCGGACCCACTCTCACTCTCCCCCCCCCCCCGAAGCTGGAGGACTGCCGGACCCACTCTCACTCTCCCACCCCCGAAGCTGGAGGACTGCCGGACCCACTCTCACTCTCCCCCCCCCCGAAGCTGGAGGACTGCCGGACCCACTCTCACTCTCCCCCCCCCCCGAAGCTGGAGGACTGCCGGACCCACTCTCACTCTCACTCCCCCCCCCCGAAGCTGGAGGACTGCCGGACCCACTCTCACTCTCTCTCCCCACCCCCCCCGAAGCTGGAGGACTGCCGGACCCACTCTCACTCCCCCCTCCCGAAGCTGGAGGACTGCCGGACCCACTCTCACTCACCCCCCCCCCCCGAAGCTGGAGGACTGGCGGACCCACTCTCACTCTCCACACCCCCCCCGAAGCTGGAGGACTGCCGGACCCACTCTCACTCTCCCCCCCCCCGAAGCTGGAGGACTGCCGGACCCACTCTCACTCTCCCCCCCCCCGAAGCTGGAGGACTGCCGGACCCACTCTCACTCTCCCCCCCCCCCCCCGAAGCTGGAGGACTGCTGGACCCACTCTCACTCTCCACGCCCCCCCCCCCGAAGCTGGAGGACTGCCGGACCCACTCTCACTCTCCCCCCCCCCGAAGCTGGAGGACTGCCGGACCCACTCTCACTCACCCCCCCCCCCGAAGCTGGAGGACTGCCGGACCCACTCTCACTCTCCACACCCCCCCCGAAGCTGGAGGACTGCCGGACCCACTCTCACTCTCCCCCCCCCGAAGCTGGAGGACTGCCGGACCCACTCTCACTCTCCCCCCCCCCGAAACTGGAGGACTGCCGGACCCACTCTCACTCCGCCCCTCCCGAAACTGGAGGACTGCCGGACCCACTCTCACTCTCCCCCCCCGAAGCTGGAGGACTGCCGGACCCACTCTCACTCTCACTCCCTCCCCCCCCCGAAGCTGGAGGACTGCCGGACCTACTCTCACTCCCCCTCCCCCCGAAGCTGGAGGACTGCCGGACCCACTCTCACTCTCCCCCCCCCCCCGAAGCTGGAGGACTGCCGGACCCACTCTCACTCACCCCCCCCCCCCGAAGCTGGAGGACTGCCGGACCCACTCTCACTCTCCCCCCCCGAAGCTGGAGGACTGCCGGACCCACTCTCACTCTCCCCACCCCCCCGAAGCTGGAGGACTGCCGGACCCACTCTCACTCTCACTCTCCCCCCCCCCGAACCTGGAGGACTGCCGGACCCACTCTCACTCCCCCCCCCCGAAGCTGGAGGACTGCCGGACCCACTCTCACTCCCCCCCACCCCCGAAGCTGGAGGACTGCCGGACCCACTCTCACTCCCCCCCACCCCCGAAGCTGGAGGACTGCAGGACCCACTCTCACTCCCCCCCCCCCCCGAAGCTGGAGGACTGCCGGACCCACTCTCACTCTCCCCCCCCACCCCCGAAGCTGGAGGACTGCCGGACCCACTCTCACTCTCCCACCCCCGAAGCTGGAGGACTGCCGGACCCACTCTCACTCCCCCCCCCCCGAAGCTGGAGGACTGCCGGACCCACTCTCACTCTCACTCCCCCCCCCCCCGAAGCTGGAGGACTGCCGGACCCACTCTCACTCTCACTCCCCCCCCCCCCCGAAGCTGGAGGACTGCCGGACCCACTCTCACTCCCCCCCCCCCCCCGAAGCTGGAGGACTGCCGGACCCACTCTCACTCCCCCCCCCCCCGAAGCTGGAGGACTGCCGGACCCACTCTCACTCTCACTCCCCCCCCCCCGAAGCTGGAGGACTGCCGGACCCACTCTCACTCTCACTCCCCCCCCCCCGAAGCTGGAGGACTGCCGGACCCACTCTCACTCCCCCCCGCCCCGAAGCTGGAGGACTGCCGGACCCACTCTCACTCTCCCCCCCCCCGAAGCTGGAGGACTGCTGGACCCACTCTCACTCCCCCCCCCCCCGAAGCTGGAGGACTGCCGGACCCACTCTCACTCTCACTCTCCCCCCCCCCCCGAACCTGGAGGACTGCCGGACCCACTCTCACTCTCCCACCCCCGAAGCTGGAGGACTGCCGGACCCACTCTCACTCCCCCCCCCCCGAAGCTGGAGGACTGCCGGACCCACTCTCACTCCCCCCCCACCGAAGCTGGAGGACTGCCGGACCCACTCTCACTCCCCCCCCCCCGAAGCTGGAGGACTGCCGGACCCACTCTCACTTCCCCTCCCCCCGAACCTGGAGGACTGCCGGACCCACTCTCACTCCCCCCCCCCCCGAAGCTGGAGGACTGCCGGACCCACTCTCACTCTCCACCCCCCCCCCGAAGCTGGAGGACTGCCGGACCCACTCTCACTTCCCCTCCCCCCGAAGCTGGAGGACTGCCGGACCCACTCTCACTCCCCCCCCACCGAAGCTGGAGGACTGCCGGACCCTCTCTCACTCCCCCCCCCCCGAAGCTGGAGGACTGCCGGACCCACTCTCACTTCCCCTCCCCCCGAACCTGGAGGACTGCCGGACCCACTCTCACTCCCCCCCCCCCCCGAAGCTGGAGGACTGCCGGACCCACTCTCACTCTCCACACCCCCCGAAGCTGGAGGACTGCCGGACCCACTCTCACTCTCCCCCCCCCCCGAAGCTGGAGGACTGCCGGACCCACTCTCACTCTCCCCCCCCCCCCCGAAGCTGGAGGACTGCCGGACCCACTCTCACTCTCCCCCCCCCCCCCGAAGCTGGAGGACTGCCGGACCCACTCTCACTCTCCCCCCCCCCCGAAGCTGGAGGACTGCCGGACCCACTCTCACTCCCCCCCCCCGAAGCTGGAGGACTGCCGGACCCACTCTCACTCTCCCCCCCCCCGAAGCTGGAGGACTGCCGGACCCACTCTCACTCTCCCACCCCCGAAGCTGGAGGACTGCCGGACCCACTCTCACTCCCCCCCCCCGAAGCTGGAGGACTGCCGGACCCACTCTCACTCTCCCCCCCCCCGAAGCTGGAGGACTGCCGGACCCACTCTCACTCTCCCCCCCCCCCGAAGCTGGAGGACTGCCGGACCCACTCTCACTCTCCCCCCCCCCGAAGCTGGAGGACTGCCGGACCCACTCTCACTCTCCACACCCCCCGAAGCTGGAGGACTGCCGGACCCACTCTCACTCTCCCCCCCCCCCGAAGCTGGAGGACTGCCGGACCCACTCTCACTCTCCCCCCCCCCCGAAGCTGGAGGACTGCCGGACCCACTCTCACTCTCACTCCCCCCCGAAGCTGGAGGACTGCCGGACCCACTCTCCCCCCCCCCCGAAGCTGGAGGACTGCCGGACCCCACTCTCACTCTCCACCCCCCCCCAAGCTGGAGGACTGCCGGACCCACTCTCACTCTCCACACCCCCCGAAGCTGGAGGACTGCCGGACCCACTCTCACTCTCACTCTCACCCCCCCCGAAGCTGGAGGACTGCCGGACCCACTCTCACTCCCCCCCCCCGAAGCTGGAGGACTGCCGGACCCACTCTCACTCTCCCCCCCCCCCGAACCTGGAGGACTGCCGGACCCACTCTCACTCTCCACACCCCCCGAAGCTGGAGGACTGCCGGACCCACTCTCACTCTCCACACCCCCCGAAGCTGGAGGACTGCCGGACCCACTCTCACTCTCACTACCCCCCCCCGAAGCTGGAGGACTGCCGGACCCACTCTCACTCTCACTCTCCCCCCCCCCGAAGCTGGAGGACTGCCGGACCCACTCTCACTCTCCACACCCCCCGAAGCTGGAGGACTGCCGGACCCACTCTCACTTCCCCCCCCCCAAGCTGGAGGACTGCCGGACCCACTCTCACTCTCACTCCCTCCCCCCCCGAAGCTGGAGGACTGCCGGACCCACTCTCACTCTCACTCCCTCCCCCCCCGAAGCTGGAGGACTGCCGGACCCACTCTCACTCTCCCCCCCCCGAAGCTGGAGGACTGCCGGACCCACTCTCACTCTCCCCCCCCCCGAAGCTGGAGGACTGCCGGACCCACTCTCACTCCCCCCCCCCCCGAAGCTGGAGGACTGCCGGACCCACTCTCACTCTCCCCCCCCCGAAGCTGGAGGACTGCCGGACCCACTCTCACTCTCACTCCCCCCGAAGCTGGAGGACTGCCGGACCCACTCTCACTCTCCCCCCCCCCGAAGCTGGAGGACTGCCGGACCCACTCTCACTCTCCCCCCCCCCCGAAGCTGGAGGACTGCCGGACCCACTCTCACTCTCCCCCCCCCGAAGCTGGAGGACTGCCGGACCCACTCTCACTCTCCCCCCCCCCCCCGAAGCTGGAGGACTGCCGGACCCACTCTCACTCTCCCCCCCCCCCCGAAGCTGGAGGACTGCCGGACCCACTCTCACTCTCCCCCCCCCCCCCGAAGCTGGAGGACTGCCGGACCCACTCTCACTCCCCCTCCCCCCGAAGCTGGAGGACTGCCGGACCCACTCTCACTCACCCCCCCCCCCCGAAGCTGGAGGACTGCCGGACCCACTCTCACTCTCCCCCCCCCCCCCCGAAGCTGGAGGACTGCCGGACCCACTCTCACTCTCCCCCCCCCCCGAAGCTGGAGGACTGCCGGACCCACTCTCACTCTCCACACCCCCCGAAGCTGGAGGACTGCCGGACCCACTCTCACTCTCCCCCCCCCGAAGCTGGAGGACTGCCGGACCCACTCTCACTCTCCACCCCCCCCCCCGAAGCTGGAGGACTGCCGGACCCACTCTCACTCTCCCCCCCCCCCCGAAGCTGAGTATAAAATCTTCCTCTCATATAATCCCCTCCTTAAATTCCCCCATATACCTGTCTAGTAGTCTCTTAAACTTCTCTAGTGTATCTGCCTCCACCACTGACTCGGGCAGTGCATTCCACGCACCAACCACTCTCTGAGTGAAAAACCTTCCTCTAATATCCCCCTTGAACTTCCCTCCCCTTAACTTAAAGCCATGTCCTCTTGTACTGAGCAGTGGTGCCCTGGGGAAGAGGTGCTGGCTGTCCACTCTGTCTATTCCCCTTCATATCTTGTACACCTCTATCATGTCTCCTCTCATCCCCCTTCTCTCCAGAGAGTAAAGCCTAGCTCCCTTAATCTCTGATCATAATCCATACTCTCTAAACCAGGCAGTGTCCTGGTAAATCTCCTCTGTACCCTTTCCAATGCTTCCACATCCTTCCTATAGTGAGGTGACCAGAACTGGACACAGTACTCCAAGTGTGGCCTAACCAGAGTTTTATAGAGTCATTACCCCGCGACTCTTAAACTCTATCCCTCGACTTATGAAAGCTAACATCCCATAAGCTTTCTTAACTACCCTATCTACCTGTGGGGGCAACTTCCAGGGATCTGTATTCATGTACACTGCATTTCTCTGGAGCCGGGTGTAAAGCGCAGTACACATAACATGCAACACACCATAACTTGGGGAAAGCTAGAATTAAATTTACAAACGATTTACGCAGTGAGTAAAGTGCATTAATATTAAATATTGTAGGGAATATGTGTTGGCGCGTGGCCAAGTGGTTAAGGCATTCGTCTAGTGATCTGAAGGTTGCTAGTTCGAGCCTCGGCCGAGGCAGCGTGTTTGTGTCCTTGAGCGAGGCCCTTAACCACACATTGCTCTGCGACGACACCGGTGCTGAGCTGTATGGGTCCCAGTGCCCTTCCCTTGGACAACATTGGTGGCATGGAGAGGGGAGACTTGCAGCTTGGGCAACTGCCAGTCTCCCATACAACCCTGCCCAGGCCTGCACCCTGGAAACTCTCCAAGGGGCAAATCCATGGCCATCGAGACTGATGGAAGCCTACCCCTGTATGGAATAGTGCAAATTACCCAGCGACACTGAGAACACGGTGCGGCCGGGAGTTCAGAAGCCTGTTGGCCTGTGGGGGAGGATCTGTTTTCCCATTATGGCCGCTCGTCTCTTTGTGCATCGGAGTCTCCTGCCCGACGGTAGAGAGTCAGAGAGGACTCTGGATGGAGGGGTGTCACACGGTGCGAGCAGAATCATCTGCTGCTCAATGTGGGAAAGACTAAGGAGCTGGGGGTGGACCTGAGGAGGGCTAAGGCACCGGTGACCCCTGTTTCCATCCAAGGGTTCAGTGTGGACATGGTGGAGGATTACATATACCTGGGGATACGAATGGACAATAAACTGGACTGGTCAAAGAACACTGAGGCTGTCTACAAGAAGGGTCAGAGCCGTCTCTACTTCCTGAGGAGACTGAGGTCCTTTAACATCTGCCGGACGATGCTGAGGATGTTCTACGAGTCTGTGTTGGCCAGTGCTATCATGTTTGCTGTTGTGTGCTGGGGCAGCAGGCTGAGGGTAGCAGACACCAACAGAATCAACAAACTCATTCGTAAGGCCAGTGATGTTGTGGGGGTGGAACTGGACTCTCTGACGGTGGTGTCTGAAAAGAGGATGCTGTCCAAGTTGCATGCCATCTTGGACAATGTCTCCCATCCACTCCATAATGTACTGGTTAGGCACAGGAGTACATTCAGCCAGAGACTCATCCACCGAGATGCAACACTGAGTGTCATAGGAAGTCATTCCTGCCTGTGGCCATCAAACGTTACAACTCCTCCCTCGGAGTGTCAGACACCCTGAGCCAATAGGCTGGTCCTGGACTTATTTCCACTGGGCACGATTAACTTATTATTATTTAATTATTTGTGGTTTTATATTGCTATATTTCCTCACTATTCTTGGTTGGTGCGACTGTAACGAAACCCAATTTCCCTCGGGATCGATAAAGTATGTCTGTCTGTCTGTCTGTGATACTACGGGCCCTGCGTAGGCTGCGCTCCTGATAAATGCCCCCGATGGACGGCAGGAAACCCCACGATCCTCTCGGCTGTTCTCGCCGTCCTTTGTAGGGTCCGGTCTGCTCCCCAGCCAGGTGGGGGTGTGGATTGCCAGGACGCCGTCAGCTGTGCTCCGGTAAAACTCGGCCAAGATGGTGCAGGGAGCCACGGGCAGCTGCGCAGGCCAAGTCACCGGTTGGGTATACTTAAACACGGTGGTTAATAGACCCCCGAGTAGAAAAGAGCGTCAGAGGTTACGGGGAGAAGACAGGAGGATGGGGTAGGGAGGGAAAATACATCAGACAGGGTGGAATGGCGGAGCAGACTCGATGGGCTGGATGGCCTAATCCTGCACCGGTGTCTTCTGGCCTTATATCAAGACCCCAGCTCCTTCCGTCACTGTTAAATGAGAGGGACTTCCTCTATCAACAGCCATGCCAAAATGTCACCACACACCCTCTACTCTAACCTTACAGCTGGAAGCTCAGTTCTGGTCAAACTCTGGAATAAGATGTAGCATCGGCAGTGATGACTATTCGACGGACAGCCCGTTGTTCACAAACCCCCGGTTTCCCACTGCCCCCGCAGGGTGAGGAAGAATGAAGAGACGTGCGACAACGTGTTGACCCACGCCGTCCAATGAAATGGCACCAAAACCCACACAGTCCAATGAAATGGCATCAGAACCCACACCGTCCAATGAAATGGCACCAGAACCCACACAGTCCAATGAAATGGCACCGGAACCCACACTGTCCAATGAAATGGCACCAGAAACCACACAGTCCAATGAAATGATACCACAGCCCACACTATTCAATGAAATGATACCACAACCCAGACTGTCCAATGCAATGACACCACAACACAGAATGTCCAATGAAATGACACCACAAAACAGACTGTCCAATGATATTACACCACAACACAGACTGTCCAATGAAATGGCACCACAAACCACACTGTCCAATTAAATGATATCACAATCCACACTCACCAATGAAATGGCATCACAACCCACACTGTTCAATGAAATGACACCACAACACAGAATGTCCAATGAAATGATATCACAATCCACACTGTCTAATGAAATGACACCACAACACAGAATGTCCAATGAAATGGCACCACAACGCACATTGTCCAATGAAATGACACCACAACACAGACTGTCCAATGAAATGGCACCAGAAGCCAGACTTTCCAATGAAATGGCACCACAAACCACACTGTCTCATGAAGTAACATTCAGAGCAAAATTGTCCAACGAAATGACATAACACACATTGTCAATGAAATGACATCACAACCCACACTGACCAATGAAATATCACCACAACACATTTTGTCCAATGAAATGACATCACAAACCACACTGACCAATGAAATGGCACCACAACACACATACTGTCCAATGAAATGACATCACAAACCACACTGACCAATGAAATGGCACCACAACACACCTTGTCCAATGAAATAACATGACAACCCACACTGACCAATGAAATAGCACTACAACACACATTGTCCAATGAAATGGCACCGTATCACACACAGTACACAGAGATTCTGCACATGCTGGAAATCCGGAGCAAAGCGAATTGCTGGAGGAACTCAGCAGGTCAGGCAGAATTCATGGAAATGAATAAACAGTCGGCCCTTTGGGCTGAGCCCCATCATCAGGACTGGAAAGAAAGGGAAAAGATATTGGAATAACAATTTGCTGGGGATGGGGAACGGAGAGCAGGGCAACTTAGGTGATAGGTGAGACCAGTGGGTGGGAGAGAGAGGATGAAATAAGACACAGGGAGGTGACGGGTGGGAAAGGTAAAGGGCTGGAGAGGAAGGAATCTGACAGGAGAGGAGAGTGGACCGTGGGAGAAAGGGAAGGAGGAGGGACACCAGGGGGAGGTGATGGGTGGGAAAGGTAAAGGGCTGGAGAGGAAGGAATCTGACAGGAGAGGAGAGTGGACCGTGGGAGAAAGGGAAGGAGGAGGGACACCAGGGGGAGGTGATGGGTGGGAAAGGTAAAGGGCTGGAGAGGAAGGAATCTGACAGGAGAGGAGAGTGGACCGTGGGAGAAAGGGAAGGAGGAGGGACACCAGGGGGAGGTGATAGGTTGGAAAGGTAAAGGGCTGGAGAGGAAGGAATCTGACAGGAGAGGAGAGTGGACCGTGGGAGAAAGGGAAGGAGGAGGGACACCAGGGGGAGGTGATGGGGGGGAGAGGTAAAGGGCTGGAGAGGAAGGAATCTGATAGGAGAGGAGAGTGGACCGTGGGAGAAAGGGAAGGAGGGACACCAGGGGAAGGTGATGGGTGGGGAAGGTAAAGGGCTGGAGAGGAAGGAATCTGACAGGAGATGAGAGTGGACCGTGGGAGAAAGGGAAGGAGGAGGGACACCGGGGGGGAGGTGATGGGTGGGAAAGGTAAAGGGCTGGAGAGGAAGGAATCTGACAGGAGAGGAGGGTGGACCGTGGGAGAAAGGGAAGGAGGAGGGACACCAGGGGGAGATGATGGGTGGGGAAGGTAAAGGGCTGGAGAGGAAGGAATCTGATAGGAGAGGAGAGTGGACCGTGGGAGAAAGGAAGGAGGAGGGACACCAACGGGAGGTGATGGGTGGGGAAGGTAAAGGGCTGGAGAGGAAGGAATCTGACAGGAGAGGAGAGTGGACCGTGGGAGAGAGGGAAGGAGGAGGGTCACCAGGGGGAGGTTATGGGTGGGAAAGGTAAAGGGCTGGAGAGGAAGGAATCTGACAGGAGAGGAGAGTGGACCGTGGGAGAAAGGGAAGGAGGAGGGACACCAGGGGGAGGTAATGGATGGGAATGGTAAAGGGCTGGAGAGGAAGGAATCTGATAGGAGAGGAGAGTGGACCGTGGGAGAGAGGGAAGGAGGAGGGTCACCAGGGGGAGGTTATGGGTGGGAAAGGTAAAGGGTTAGAGAGGAAGGAATCTGACAGGAGAGGAGAGTGGACCGTGGGAGAAAGGGGAGGAGGAGGGACACCAGGGGGAGGTGATGGGTGGGAAAGGTAAAGGGCTGGAGAGGAAGGGGGATGTGATAGTCAGGTGAGGAGGTAAGAGGCCAGAGTGAGGAGGAGAAGAAGGGGGCACCCTACTTTTCCCGTCCTGAAAAAGGGTCTCAGCTCAAAACAGCGACTATTTACTAATTTCCATTGACGTTGCCTGACCTGCTGAGTTCCTCCAGCATTGTGTGTGTGAGTGTGTGTGTGTGTGCGTGTGTGTGTGTGAGTATATGTGTGTGTGTGTGTGTATGTGTGTGTCTGCGTGTGTGTGTGTGCGTGTGTGTGTCTGTGTGTGTATGTGTGTGTGTGTGTGTCTGTGTGTGTGTTTGTGTCTGTGTGTGTGTGTGTGTGTGTGTGTTTGTCTGTGTGTGTGTGTGTGAGTGTGTGTGTGTGAGAGAGTGTGTGTGAGTGTGTGTGTGTGTGTGTGTGTGTGTGTGTGTTTGTCTGTGTGTGTGTGTGTGTGAGTGTGTGTGTGTGAGAGAGTGTGTGTGAGTGTGTGTGTATGTGTGTGTGTGTGTGTCTGTGTGTGTGTTTGTGTCTGTGTGTGTGTGTGTGTGTGTGAGAGAGTGTGTGTGAGTGTGTGTGTGTGTGTGTGTGAGTGTGTGTGTGTGTGTGTGTGAGTGTGTGTGTGTGAGAGAGTGTGTGTGAGTGTGTGTGTATGTGTGTGTGTGTGTGTCTGTGTGTGTGTTTGTGTCTGTGTGTGAGTGTGTGTGTGTGAGAGAGTGTGTGTGAGTGTGTGTGTGTGTGTGTGTGAGTGTGTGTGTGTGTGTGTGTGTGTGTGTGTGTGTGTGAGTGTGTGTGTGTGTGTGTGGGACAGATTATCAACCCGAAAGGTTTCTTTATCCCATTAGAGATAAAAATCAATGAGAGGGAGGGGTTGGTTGGTGAGTGGGGGTGGGGGGGGGGTGAGTCAGCAGGACCCAGTTACTGTCGTCTGCTAGCACAGGGTTGAGAAACGACAGCACTCTGTACAGCCAGAAACTGAACCACACTCCTGGGCTGTGTGGTGACATTAAGCCAGAAGTTTGGAATTTGAGAATGAAGGACAAAATTTGGTGTTTGAGGTCATTTTATTGAGAGATTCCTAGAACAAAGAACACACAAAGCAGAAAGAAATCCTGGGCAACTCATGCTCAAACTGGAGACAAACAACATCCCAGTGTTGACATTAGGATTTAAACGGTGTGACACTTGCTGCATGAAAACTTAGAAACTCCTTCAGAAAATACAGATCCAACTGCTCTGCATTTCACATAGAGTCTCACAGGAAAGCATGAACAGGGACCCAAAACACTCAGGCCACGCTCTCTTCTCACCATCAGGAAGGAGGTACAGGAGCCTCAGGACCCACAGCACCAGGTTCAGGGACTGTTATCACCCCTCAACCATCAGGAAGGAGGTACAGGAGCCTCAGGACCCACAGCACCAGGTTCAGGGACTGTTATCACCCCTCAACCATCAGGAAGGAGGTACAGGAGCCTCAGGACCCACAGCACCAGGCTCAGGGACAGTTATTACCCCTCAACCATTAGGATGGAGGTACATGAGCTTCAGGACCCACACCACCAGGTTCAGGAACCGTTATCACCTCTCAACCATCAGGAAGGAGGTACAGGAGCCTCAGGACCCACAGCACCAGGTTCAGGGACAGTTATTACCCCTCAACCATCAGGAAGGAGGTACAAGAGCCTCAGGATCCACACCACCAGGTTCAGGGACAGTTCTCACCCCTCAACCATCAGGAAGGAGGTACAGGAGCCTCAGGACCCACACCACCAGGTTCAGGGACAGTTCTCACCCCTCAACCATCAGGAAGGAGGTACAGGAGCCTCAGGACCCACACCACCAGGTTCAGGAACAGTTATCACCCCTCAACCATCAGGCTCCAGAACCAGAGGGGATAACTTCACTCGCCCCAACACTGAACTGTTCCCAAACCCTGTAGACTCACTTTCATTGACTCTTCATCTCATGTTCTCAATTTTTATTGTTATTTTTTATTTATTTTTGTATTTACACAGTTTAATTGTCTTTTGCACTCTGGCTGAATGCCCAATAGATTGATTCTGTTAAGGTTACTGGAGTTATTGAGTATGCCCGCAAGGAAATGAATCTCGGGGAAGTATGTGGTGGGATGCAGAGGCGTGCAAACGTATGGGCACTCCTGTTACTCTGAATGCTTAAGTGAGTAGAAGACGAACTGATCTCCAAAAGTCATCAAGTTAAAGTTGAAACTTTCTTTTCTCAACGTTCCAAGCAGGGTTGGTGCATTATTTTTGTTGCGGACGATTTTGGAGTGGGGAAACAGAAAGGAAAGGAGCACCATGCAAAAGTTTGGGCACCCCGAGAGATTTGAGCTCACATTTCCCCCCCCCCCCTCACCCCGCCCCGCCGCAGACCTAGACGTCATCGAAAAGCTGTGGACAGACCTGGAAAGAGCAGTGCGTGCAAGACGGCCCAAGGACCTCACAGAACTTGGAAGCCTTTTTAAAGGAAGAATGGGTGAAAATCCCTCCCCGCTGCCCCAACGAGAATCGAAAGCTGGCTGCAGAAAGCTGTGATACTGGGCACAGGGGATTTTTCTAAGTTACTGACCACGCAGGGTGCCCAAACTTTTGCTTCAGGCCCTTTTCCTTTTTTGTTATCGTAAAAGATGGAAATAAAAAAGTAATCCAGCTTGAAATATGAAAGGAATGTATCCTCTTGAAATCAGTTCCTCTTCTACTCATTCGACCGTTCACAGTAACAGAAATTTTGACCCGGCGGGAGTGTGGGTGGGGTGCCCAAACTTTTGCATGCCGCCGTCCCGGTACCCCGACGATAAATTTCACTCCGAGCTTTTAAACCGACCAAAACAAAGTGCCTGCAACGTGGGTGATCGTTTCAGGGATCACGAGCGAGCGGCGGGGGGGGGCAGGTTGAACCCACACGCGCGGTGGGGAGGGGCGGATGGGGCGCGGTCAGGAGGAAGATGGCGGCCTGACCCAAACCTGACCCGTTGAAGTTTTGAAGTTTTCATGACGGCTGTCGCTACTGTCCGGTTTCCCTTCTGGGTGACCCAGCACAGACAGAGGAACAAAAGGGGAACTGGAATCTTTAATCGTTCGTAAAAACTGAAACACCACAATATTCCTCCCGACACAATAGCTCCCCTTTGTGAAAGTAAAAGTGCCGTGAGGTCATGCACCGAGGCATTTGGCCGTCTCGGCCAGCACAGAGTAAGCGACTGATCAGCAGGCCTTTGTTCTGCTCTTGACACTGGTATTGTTCCTAATCCCAAAAATAATAAATTCCGACAGACCGGGATCACGTGACGGGCTCGGACAGTTTTCCAGAAAGTTCAGTGGGCGGGCGGCGCCGCGTATATTAAGCTGGCAGCCGGCGGCCGGCCCTCAAACTGTGCTGGTGGACGGGCGAAGACACTCGGTCAGCATGGACATTGCCATCCAGCATCCGTGGTTCCGCCGTTCCTTCCTCCCGCCCTCCCTCTTCCCCTCCCGCCTCTTCGACCAGAACTTCGGGGAGCTCATCGACCCCGAGCCCTTCCAGAGCGTCGCCTCCTTGGCCAACCCTTTCTACTGGAGGGCCGCAGGCCTCCTGTCCAGGATACCGAGCTGGCTGCAGTCCGGGCTGTCAGAGGTACGTACACCCTCCTCCGGTGTGACGCCGCGCAGGTCCGGTCCTGTGTCTCCCTCACGGGTCAACCCCCACCCGTCAGCTCTTTAATCCACCCCCCTCACCCCTCACCTTGTACTCCATCCTCGTCCCCACCCTCTTAAACCCCACTCCCCCCACCCGTCAGCTCTTTACTCCACCCCCTCACCCCTAACCTTGTACCCCGTCCTCGTCCCCACCCTGTTAAACCCCTCCACCCGCCAGCTCTTTACTCAACCCCCCTCACCTCTCACCGTCCTCGTCCCCACCCTCTTAAACCCCACTCCCCCCACCCGTCAGCTCTTTACTCCACCCCCCCTCACCTCTCACCTTGTACCCCGTCCTCGTCCACACCCTCTTAAACCCCACTCCCCCCACCCGTCAGCTCTTTACTCCACCCCCTCACCTCTCACCTTGTATTCCGTCCTCGTCCCCACCCTCTTAAACCCCACTCCCCCCACCCGTCAGCTCTTTACTCAACCCCCCTCACCTCTCACCGTCCTCGTCCCCACCCTCTTAAACCCCACTCCCCCCACCCGTCAGCTCTTTACTCAACCCCCCTCACCTCTCACCGTCCTCGTCCCCACCCTCTTAAACCCCACTCCCCCCACCCGCCAGCTCTTTACTCCACCCCCCTCACCCCTCACCTTGTACTCCGTCCTCGTCCACACCCTCTTAAACCGCACTCCCCCCCACCCGTCAGCTCTTTACTCCACCCCCTCACCTTGTACTCCGTCCTTGTCCCCACCCTCTTAAACCCCACTCCCCCCACCCGTCAGCTCTTTAATCCACCCCCCCTCACCTCTCACCTTGTACCCCGTCCTTGTCCCCACCCTCTTAAACCCCACTCCCCCCACCCGTCAGCTCTTTACTCCACCCCCTCACCCCTCACCTTGTATTCCGTCCTCGTCCCCACCCTCTTAAACCCCACTCCCCCCCACCCGTCAGCTCTTTACTCCACCCCCCCTCACCTCTCACCTTGTACTCCGTCCCCGTCCCCACCCTCTTAAACCCCACTCCCCCCACCCGCCAGCTCTTTACTCCACCCCCCTCACCCCTCACCTTGTACTCCGTCCCCGTCCCCACCCTCTTAAACCCCACTCCCCCCACCCGTCAGCTCTTTACTCCACCCCCCTCACCCCTCACCTTGTACTCCGTCCTCGTCCCCACCCTCTTAAACCCCACTCCCCCCACCCGTCAGCTCTTTACTCCACCCCCCTCACCCCTCACCTTGTACCCCGTCCTCGTCCCCACCCTGTTAAACCCCTCCACCCGCCAGCTCTTTACTCCACCCCCCTCACCTCTCACCTTGTACTCCGTCCCCGTCCCCACCCTCTTAAACCCCACTCCCCCCACCCGTCAGCTCTTTACTCCACCCCCTCACCTTGTACTCCGTCCTCGTCCCCACCCTCTTAAACCCCACTCCCCCCACCCGTCAGCTCTTTACTCAACCCCCCTCACCTCTCACCGTCCTCGCCCCACCCTCTTAAACCCCACTCCCCCCACCCGTCAGCTCTTTACTCAACCCCCCTCACCTCTCACCGTCCTCGTCCCCACCCTCTTAAACCCCACTCCCACCACCCGCCAGCTCTTTACTCCACCCCCTCACCCCTCACCTTGTACTCCGTCCCCGTCCCCACCCTTTTAAACCCCACTCCCCCCACCCGTCAGCTCTTTACTCCACCCCCTCACCTTGTACCCCGTCCCCGTCCCCACCCTCTTAAACCCCACTCCCCCCACCCGTCAGCTCTTTACTCAACCCCCCTCACCTCTCACCGTCCTCGCCCCACCCTCTTAAACCCCACTCCCCCCACCCGTCAGCTCTTTACTCAACCCCCCTCACCTCTCACCGTCCTCGTCCCCACCCTCTTAAACCCCACTCCCACCACCCGCCAGCTCTTTACTCCACCCCCTCACCCCTCACCTTGTACTCCGTCCTCGTCCCCACCCTCTTAAACCCCACTCCCCCCACCCGTCAGCTCTTTACTCCACCCCCCTCACCCCTCACCTTGTACCCCGTCCTCGTCCCCACCCTGTTAAACCCCTCCACCCGCCAGCTCTTTACTCCACCCTCTCACCCCTCACCTTGTACTCCGTCCTCGTCCCCACCCTCTTAAACCCCACTCCCCCCACCCGTCAGCTCTTTACTCCACCCCCCCTCACCTCTCACCTTGTACTCCGTCCTCGTCCCCACCCTCTTAAACCCCCCCACCCGCCAGCTCTTTACTCCACCCCCCCTCACCTTGTACCCCGTCCCCGTCCCCACCCTCTTAAACCCCACACCCCCCACCCGTCAGCTCTTTACTCCACCCCCCCTCACCTTGTACTCCGTCCTCGTCCCCACCCTCTTAAACCCCACTCCCCCCACCCGTCAGCTCTTTACTCCACCCCCCCTCACCTTGTACCCCGTCCCCGTCCCCACCCTCTTAAACCCCACTCCCCCCACCCGTCAGCTCTTTACTCCACCCCCCCTCACCCCTCACCTTGTACTCCGTCCCCGTCCCCACCCTCTTAAACCCCAATCCCCCCACCCGTCAGCTCTTTACTCCACCCCCTCACCCCTCACCTTGTACTCCGTCCCCGTCCCCACCCTCTTAAACCCCACTCCCCCCACCCGTCAGCTCTTTACTCCACACCCCTCACCTCTCACCTTGTACCCCGACCTCGTCCCCACCCTCTTAAACCCCACTCCCCCCACCCGTCAGCTCTTTACTCCACCCCCTCACCCCTCACCTTGTACCCCGTCCTCGTCCCCACCCTCTTAAACCCCACTCTCCCCACCCGCCAGCTCTTTACTCCACCCCCCCTCACCTCTCACCTTGTACTCCGTCCCCGTCCCCACCCTCTTAAACCCCACACCCCCCACCCGTCAGCTCTTTACTCCACCCCCTCACCTCTCACCCTGTACTCCGTCCCCGTCCCCACCCTCTTAAACCCCACACCCCCCACCCGTCAGCTCTTTACTCCACCCCCCTCACCTTGTACCTCGTCCTCGTCCCCACCCTCTTAAACCCCACTCCCCCCACCCGTCAGCTCTTTACTCCACCCCCCCTCACCTCTCACCTTGTACCTCGTCCTCGTCCCCACCCTCTTAAACCCCACTCCCCCCCACCCGTCAGCTCTTTACTCCACCCCCCTCACCTCTCACCTTGTACCCCGTCCCCGTCCCCACCCTCTTAAACCCCACTCCCCCCACCCGTCAGCTCTTTACTCCACCCCCCGTCACCTCTCACCTTGTACTCCGTCCCCGTCCCCACCCTCTTAAACCCCACTCCCCCCACCCGTCAGCTCTTTACTCCACCCCCTCACCCCTCACCTTGTACTCCGTCCTCGTCCCCACCCTCTTAAACCCCACTCCCCCCACCCGTCAGCTCTTTACTCCTCCCCCTCACCTCTCACCTTGTACCCCGTCCTCGTCCCCACCCTCTTAAACCCCACTCCCCCCACCCGTCAGCTCTTTACTCCACCCCCTCACCTCTCACCTTGTATTCCGTCCTCGTCCCCACCCTCTTAAACCCCACTCCCCCCCACCCGCCAGCTCTTTACTCCACCCCCTCACCTCTCACCTTGTATTCCGTCCTCGTCCCCACCCTCTTAAACCCCACTCCCCCCACCCGTCAGCTCATTACTCCACCCCCCCTCACCTCTCACCTTGTACCCCGTCCTCGTCCCCACCCTCTTAAACCCCACTCCCCCCCACCCGCCAGCTCTTTACTCCACCCCCTCACCTCTCACCTTGTATTCCGTCCTCGTCCCCACCCTCTTA
>NW_026779329.1:10000-92500 GCF_030144855.1 Hypanus sabinus | reverse complement strand
GCTCCTGTACCTCCTCCCTGATGGCGGAGGGGAAGAAGCTGTTCCTGAATCGCTGGGTGTGTGTCTTCAGGCTCCTGTACCTCCTCCCTGATGACAAGAGGGGAAGAAGTTGTTCCTGAATCGCTGAGTGTGTGTCTTCAGGCTCCTGTACCTCCTCCCTGATGGCGGAGGGGAAGAAGCTGTTCCTGAATCGCTGCGTGTGTGTCTTCAGGCTCCTGTACCTCCTCCCTGATGGCGGAGGGGAAGAAGCTGTTCCTGAATCGCTGAGTGTGTGTCTTCAGGCTCCTGTACCTCCTCCCTGATGGCGGAGGGGAAGAAGCTTTTCCTGAATCGCTGAGTGTGTGTCTTCAGGCTCCTGTACCTCCTCCCTGATGGCGGAGGGCAAGAAGCTGTTCCTGAATCGCTGAGTGTGTGTCTTCAGGCTCCTGTACCTCCTCCCTGATGGCGGAGGGGAAGAAGCTGTTCCTGAATCGCTGAGTGTGTGTCTTCAGGCTCCTGCCCCTTGAAGATGCCCTGGACGCTACAGAGGCCAGTGCCCCAAGGTGGATCCTGTGCAATAGCCCCCCTCCATCCCCGTACCAGACGGAGAAGCAGCCCGTCAGAATGTTCTCCACGGCCCATCCCCAGAAGTCTGTTAGTGACCTGCCGAATCTCCCCAAGCCCCCGATGCGATGCAGCAGATCAGGGCCTCCCTTCGTGACGCTGTTTCCCCCGGTGGGGGGAACCGGACTCAAAAGATTTACCGACCGCGTCGGCACGCCGAACCGTAGCCGGCTTGTGTCGGCGGCCCGGGTAGCGCGATGGCGGAGGGTCGGCGCGTTTTATTCATTTGCGGCTGCGGGTCGGGAGTTTGGCCCCAGCTTCCCCCCCCAGGCGGCCAGTACGTCTCCCCTCCTCCCCCGTGAGCTTCCTCCGGCGGCCTCGGGTCGTGGTGGTGGTGGGGGGGTACTCCTCCCACAGTCCAAAGGTGTAAAGCTCTCTTCGGTTAATTGGTCAGTGTAAGGGTTAACTGGCGCAAAGAAGGCCAGTTCCGCGCTATCTCTCTAAACAGGTAAACCAGGAATGTTGAACGTAGAACATAGAACGGTACGGCACAGTTCAGGCCCTTCGGCCCACAATGTTGTGCCGACCCTCAAACCCTGCCTCCCATATAACCCCCCCTCACCTTAAATTCCTCCATATACCTGTCTAGTAGTCTCTTAAACTTCACTAGTGTATCTGCCTCCACCACTGACTCGGGCAGTGCATTCCACACACCAACCACTCTCTGAGTGAAAAACCTTCCTCTAATATCCCCCTTGAACTTCCCTCCCCTCACCTTAAAGCCACGTCCTCTTGTACTGAGCAGTGGTGCCCTGGGGAAGAGGCGCTGGCTGTCCACTCTGTCTATTCCTCTTAATAACAAGTGACCTTTATAACAAGAGGAATTGAGTATAGGAGTAAAGAGGTCCTTCTGCAGCTGTACAGGGCCCTGGTGAGACCCCACCTGGACTATTGTGTGCAGTTTCTGTCTCCAAATTTGAGGAAGGACATTCTTGCTATTGAGGGAGTGCAGTGTAGGTTCACGAGGTTGATTCCCGGGATGGCGGGACTTTCATATGTTGAAAGATTGGAGCGACTGGGCTTGTATACACTGGAATTTAGAAGGATGAGAGGGGATCTGATTGAAACTTATAAGATTATTAAGGGATTGGACACGACAGAGGCAGGAAACGTGTTCCCGATGTTGGGGGGAGTCCAGAACCAGAGGCCACAGTTTAAGAATAAGGGGTCGGCCATTTAGAATGGAGTTGAGGAAAAACTTTTCCACCCGGAGAGTGGTGGATCTGTGGAATGCTCTGCCCCAGAAGGCAGTGGAGGCCAAGTGTCTGGATGCTTTCAAGAGAGAGTTAGATAGAGCTCTTATAGATAGCGGGGTCAGGGGATATGGGGAGAGGGCAGGAACGGGGTTACTGATTGTGGGTGATCAGCCATGATCACAGTGAATGGCGGTGCTGGCTCGAAGGGCTGAATGGCCCACTCCTGCACCTACTGTCTATAACCAACCCCAACCTTTTTTTTAATTCTCCCACCCTCTTCCACACACAGCTCTGGGACAGACCCCCCCCCCCCCCCAAGTCTAGGCTCCGCCATCCGGACTGTCAAGGACGTTCCCGATATTTAATTGCTCTTGTTAATTTGTAAAAAGAATTTCTTTCTTTCCTTCCTGGCTTTTCTCGCGCTGTTTTCCTGGCGAGTTAGCACTTCCCAACAACGCCTGCCTTTGTGGCCGGCGAGGAGCCCCCGTGCAGATGTGACCCCGGCTGTTGTCCATGGAAAAGGGATGTTATGGAAAAGGGATGTTTTCCGTACGGGCTGGCGAGGGAACTGCTCAGGGAGCTTTCTTGGGGGGAGAAGAAGATACATTTGCCGGCTGAAGGCACGACGGCGCGCTTGCAAGGGGTCGAATCTGAACGCCTGGGTGCTCTTTCCGAGACTGGGGCAAGTGCGCCTGTTGTGGAAAGTTCGTATGCAGGACCCGATGGAGAACAAGTTGCACTCCCGCTCCGCACTCTCCAGGCCCTCGATTTAAGTGTTTTCATGAATGACCAGCGCTGTCCGGTACGTAACCCAGCGTCTAGGCGACACTGGCGCCCGGTTTACGAACTCCCCGGTCAGAACATCGCTAGAACTTCAGTACAAAGCAACACACGCACACACAGAGACACACTCTCACACACACTCACACACACACACACACACTCACACACACACACACACACACACACACACACACACTCACACACACACACACACACACTCACACACACACACACACACACACACTCTCTCACACACACACTCTCACACACACACACACACACACTCACACACACACACACACACACACACACACACACACACACACACAATGCCGGAGGGACTCGGCAGGCCGGGCAGCGTCTGTGGAAGAGAGTTAGCCAGTCGATGTTTCGAGCCGGGACCGTTTGGCAGGACTGGGACTAGTCCAGTAGTGTTCAGCTTACTCCGGATCATGGGACCGGAGGCCTCGGGAGAAAGAAAGGGGGAGGGGGGAGCACCAGAGGGAGATGGAGAACAGGCAGAGTGATGGGCAGAGAGAGAAAAAACAAACAACTAAATATGTCAGGGATGGGGTAAGAAGGGGAGGAGGGGCATTAACAGAAGTTAGAGAAGTCAATGTTCATGCCATCAGGTTGGAGGCTACCCAGCCAGTACATAAGGTGATGTTCCTCTAACCTGAGTGTGGCTTCATCTTGACAGTAGAGGAGGCCATGGATAGACATATCAGAATGGGAATTGGATGTGGAATTAAAATGTGTGGCCACTAGGAGATCCTGCTTTTTCTGACGGACCGAGCGTCACTCTCAATGGATTATTGACCTGCATACCCAGATCCCTCTACGTCCCAGGGAATAAAGTCCTGACCTGTTCACCCCTTTTCCCTATAACTCACGTCCCGGCAACATCCTTCGCAAATATCCCCTGTGATTTCAATCCTTTCCCGTCAGTAGGTGGCCGGGACTGTAATATTGGAGAAGGCCCGAGAATTTAACAGCTACCACTTCGCTAAGCCTCTGTGTGTCCCATCTCTCGCAGCTGAACCTGGACAAGGACAAGTTTGAGATTCACCTCGACGTCAAGCACTTCAGTCCCGAAGAAATCCGAGTCAAGGTCCTCGGTGACTTTATTGAAGTCCAAGCCCAACATGAAGAGCGCCAGGTAGGTTTTATTTATCCGTTTTCGACGTGCCCTGCCCTGTAGATGCTTTCGGCTGCTGGATGAGCCCTAGAGAAAAACCCAGTGTAGACGCTAGCTCGTCTAGTTTGCAGGAGGCGCACTTAATTTCATGCCAGTAATAATTACATACAAGTAATGATTTCATGTCAGAAATAATTTCATTTCAGTAATAATTTCATAACAGTAATAATTTCATGCCAGTAATAACTTCATGTCAGTAATAATTTCATAACAGTAATAATTTCATGTCAGTAATAATTTCATATAAGTAATGATTTCATGTCAGAAATAATTTCATTTCAGTAATAATTTCATAACAGTAATAATTTCATGCCAGTAATAACTTCATGTCAGTAATAATTTCATGCCAGTAATAACTTCATGTCAGTAATAATTTCATGCCAGTAATAACTTCATGTCAGTAATAATTTCATAACAGTAATAATTTCATGTCAGTAATAATTTCATATAAGTAATGATTTCATGTCAGAAATAATTTCATTTCAGTAATAATTTCATAATAGTAATAATTTCATGCCAGTAATAACTTTATGTCAGTAATAATTTCATGCCAGTAATAATTTCATTTCATGTCAGTAATAATTTCGTACCGGTAATAATTTCATGACTGGCTGGTGGTGTAGTGCTGAGAGGTCCCGAGTTCGAATCCAGCCAGCTCCCAGTAAGAGCTGGTGAACTCTTAAAAAAGAATCTCACCCGGCAGAGGGCAATGGCAAACCACAGCTGTAACTTACCTCGTACGTGATTTCCCAATACGTCAGAGCGGAGTGGAAGGAAATCTTCCGCTACCTGGAAATAATTCCGGATGCGACATACCTACCTAATAATTCCATGTCAGTAATAATTTCTTGCCAGTAATAATTTCATACAAGTAATAATTTCATGTCAGTAATAACTTCATGCCAGTGCCTTCAACTGCTAATCTGTGTGGGAGCTGAAATTTGTGCCTGCTGATTACAGTTAGAAGTTCGGAGTAAAGTTAGAATTAAAGTACAGTATTTAGATGTCACGACTTACAAAGCTGAGATTCATTCATACAAAGCTGTCCTGACGAAGGGTCTCGGCCCGAAACGTCGACAGTGCTTCTCCTTGTAGATGCTGCCCGGCCTGCTGTGTTCCACCAGTATTTTGTGTGTGTTGTTTGAATTTCCAGCATCTGCAGATTTCCTCGTGTTTGCTTTTGAGATTCATTTGCTTGTGAGCACACTCACTATATATATAAAATTATAGCCATAGCAGAGTCAGTGAAAGACGGCACACAAGAGAAAATCTGCAGATGCTGGAAATTGGATTGAACTGACTTTATTCCTTACATCCCTCACAAACACGGGAGTAAAAACCTTTACGTTACGTCTCCGTCTAAATGTGCAATGTGCCATTTATAGTAATTTGTAAGAAATAGTACGTGCAACAGGACAGTCGATATAACATGGATGTACAGTTGTGCCAGTGTGAGTTAATCAGTCTGACGGCCTGGTGGGAGAAGCTGTCCCGGAGCCTGTCGGTCCTGGCTTTTATGCTGCGGGACCGTTTCCCGGATGGGAGCGGCTGGAACAGTTTGTGGTTGGGGTGACTCGGGTCCTTGATGATCGTTTGGGCACTATACACGCACATGGCACTGTAAACTTTCAAAGCAACACCCACAAAATGCTGGAGGAACTCAGCAGGCCAGTCAGCATCTGTGGAAAAGAGTACAGTCAACATTTTTGGCCTGAAACATTGACTGTTTACTCATCGCCGAAGTGTGTGTGTGTGTGTGTGTGTATGTGTGTGTGAGTGTGTGTGTGTGTGTGTGTGTGTGAGTGTGTGTGAGTGTGTGTGTGAGTGTGAGTTTGTGTGTATGTGTGTGTGAGTGTGTGTATGTGTGTGTGAGTGTGTGTGTGTGTGTCTGTGTGTGTGAGAGTGTGTGTCTGTGTGTGTGTGAGTGTGTGTGTGTGTGAGTGTGTGTGTGAGTGTGAGTTTGTGTGTGTGTGTGTGAGTGTGTGTGTGTCTGTGTGTGTGTGAGTGTGTGAGTGTGTGTGTGTGTGTCTGTGTGTGTGTGTCTGTGTGTGTGTGAGTGTGTGTGTCTGTGTGTGTGTGTGTGTGTGTGTGTGTGTGTGTGTGTGTGTGTGTGTGTGTGTGTGTGTGTGTGTTGCTCTGAAAGACCACACCAACTTGGGCGCTCAACCAGACTGCAGAATACTAAAATCTGTGTAAATACAAAGAGAAAGTTGTAATGATTTTTAAAAAAATAAGCAATAAATATTGAGAACTTGAGACGAAGAGTCCTTGAAAGTGAGTCCAGAGGTTGTGGGAACAGTTCAGTGTTGGGGTGAGTGAAGTTATCCCCTCTGGTTCAGGAGCCTGATGGTTGAGGGGTGATAACTGTTCCTGAACCTGGTGGTGTTGGTCCTGAGGCTCCTGTACCTCCTCCCTGATGGTTGAGGGGTGATAACTGTCCCTGAACCTGGTGGTGTGGGTCCTGCAGCTCCTGTACCTGATGGTTGAGGGGTAATAACTGTCCCTGAACCTGGTGGTGTGGGTCCTGAGGCTCCTGTACCTCCTTCCTGATGGTTGAGGGGTAATAACTGTCCCTGAACCTGGTGGCGTGGGTCCTGAGGCCTCTGTACCTCCTTCTTGATGGCAGCAGTGAGAAGAGAGCGTGGTCTGGGTGGGTGGGGGGGGGGGGGGTCCCTGATGATGGATGCTGCTTTCCTGTGACAATGCGTTGTGTAAATGTGTAGAGGTCCTGATCCGTTAACATTGGCGACCAATCAGGAATCAGAGACATGAGAGATTCGACAGATACGCTATGGACTTGCGGCAAAGTTTGCAGATGATACGAAGATAGGTGGCACGGCAGGTAATGCTGAGGAAATAATGTGTTCAATTTTTGGTCTCCAAATTTGAGGAAGGACATTCTTGCTATTGAGGGAGTGCAGCGTAGGTTCACGAGGTTAATTCCCGGAATGGCGGGACTGTCAAATGCTGAAAGATTGGAGCGACTGGGCTTGTATACACTGGAATTTAGAAGGATGAGAAGGGATCTGATTGAAACATCTAAGATTATTAAGGGATTGGACACGCTAGAGGCAGGAAACATGTTCCCGATGTTGGGGGGAGCCCAGAACCAGAGGCCGCAGTTTAAGTATAAGGGGCAGGCCATTTAGAACGGGGTTGAGGAAAAACTTCTTCACCCCGAGAGTTGTGGATCTGTGGAATGCTCTGCCCCAGAAGGCAGTGGAGGCCAAGTCTCTGGATGCTTTCAACAGAGTTAGATAGAGCTCTTAAAGATAGCAGGGGATATGGGGAGGGCAGGAACGGGGGTACTGATTGTGGATGATCAGCCACGATCACAGTGAATGGCGGTGCTGGCTCGAAGGGCCGAATGGCCCACTCCTCCCCCCCCCCCCCCCATTGTCTATTGTCTAATGCGATTGCAGCAGTTCTTTGACAAATTGGAAGAACGGGCAAGAAAGTGGCAGGTGGAATACAGTGTTGGGAAATGTATGATAATGCATTTTGGTAAAAGGAGCAATATTGCGGACTGTTACCTCAGCGGGGAGAGGGCTGGGACATCAGGAGTCCTCGGGCAAGACTCCCAGAAGGTTAGTTTACAGGTTGAGTCTGTGGTTAAGAAGGCAAGTTCAGTACTTGGGATTTATTTCAAGGGGAATAGAATCTAAAAGCAAGGAGATGTCGCTGAGGCTTTATC
The DNA here is from genome assembly GCF_030144855.1 of Hypanus sabinus. Classification (NCBI taxonomy): domain Eukaryota; kingdom Metazoa; phylum Chordata; class Chondrichthyes; order Myliobatiformes; family Dasyatidae; genus Hypanus; species Hypanus sabinus. Next base: position 85,026 of record NW_026779329.1, on the reverse strand, counting down.
AGACACTGGTCAGGGCGCACTTGGGGTATGGTCAGCAGTTCTGGGCCCCGTATCTCAGGGAGGATGTGCTGTCATTGGAGAGAGTCCAGAGGAGGTTCACGAGGACGATTCCGGGAACGAAGGGGTTAACACAACCTGAGGAGTGTTCGGCAGCTTCGGGCCTGTCCTCGCTGGAATTTAGGAGAATGTGGGAGGGGGAATCTCATTAAAACCTGCCCAATGTTGAAAGGACTGGATAGGGTGGATGTGGAGATGATGTTGCCGATGGTGGGGGGGGGTATCCAGAACTAGAGGGCCCAGCCTCAAAATTGAGGGGCAACTCTTTGGAACAGCCGGAGAGTAGTGAATCTGTGGAATGCTCTGCCACGGACGTGTTTAAGGGTGTATTTAAGGCGGAAGCTGGTCAGGGCATCAAAGGATACGGCAAGAAGGCAAGGTGTACGGGGTAGGGTGGGATCCGGGACCAGCAGTGATGGAATGGCGGGAATCACCGGCGGAACGGGGTTTACCACTTCTACCCCGCTCGGTTGCTGGGTCAAAGGGGAGCTGTCAGAACTGATTTTATATACGACGCGTGCTGGCCTGCGTCGAGGGCGGGTCTGTAAATCTGCTGGGGGCAAAGGTCATTGGGAATGGTGAGGGAACTCCCTTCCCCTTTTCCCAACCATGATTCCCCCTCTCCCTTCCCCTTTCCCCAACCATGATTCCCCCTCTCCCTCCCCTTTTCCCAACCATGATTCCCCCTCTCCTTCCCCTTTTCCCAACCACGATTCCCCTCTCCTTCCCCTTTTCCCAACCATGATTCCCCTCCCTTCCCCTTTTCCCAACCGATTCCCCTCTCCCTTCCCCTTTTCCCAACCATGAGTCCCCCTCTCCCTTCCCCATTTCCCAACCATGATTCCCCCTCTCCTTTCCCCAACCATGATTCCCCCTCTCCCTTCCCCATATGATTCCCCCTCTCCCTTCCCCATTTCCCAACCATGATTCCCCTCTCCCTTCCCTTTTTCCCAACCACGATTCCCCTCTCCCTTCCCCATTTCCCAACCATGATTCCCCTCTCCCTCCCCTTTTCCCAACCACGATTCCCCCTCTCCCTCCCCTTTTCCCAACCACGATTCCCCTCTCCCTTCCCCTTTTCCCAACCATGATTCCCCCCTCTCCCTTCCCCTTTTCCCGATCATGATTCCCCCTCTCCCTTCCCCAACCATGATTCCCCCTCTCCCTCCCCTTTTCCCAACCATGATTCCCCCTCTCCTTTCCCCAACCATGATTCCCCCTCTCCCTTCCCCATTTCCCAACCGATTCCCCCTCTCCCTTCCCTTTCCCCAACCATGATTCCCCCTCTCCCTTCCCTTTCCCCAACCATGATTCCCCCTCTCCCTTCCCCTTTCCCCAACCATGATTCCCCCTCTCCCTTCCCCTTTTCCCAACCATGATTCCCCCTCTCCCTTTCCCTTTTCCCAACCGATTCCCCCTCTCCCTTCCCCTTTCCCCAACCATGATTCCCCCTCTCCCTTCCCCTTTCCCCAACCATGATTCCCCCTCTCCCTTCCCCATTTCCCAACCATGATTCCCCCTCTCCCTTCCCCTTTCCCCAACCATGATTCCCCCTCTCCCTTCCCCTTTCCCCAACCATGATTCCCCTCTCCCTTCCCCTTTCCCCAACCAATTCCCCTCTCCCTTCCCCTTTCCCCAACCGATTCCCCTTTTCCCAACCATGATGCCCCCTCTCTCTGCCCCCATTCCTCTCTCAGACCACAGTAGAGACCTGGAGACCTGGTACAGTTCCCATTCTTGTGAGAGGGACCCCCGACAGTGTATGTAGGCCTCTGTTAGTATTGAAAGACCATGGATGGGCAGGGTTGTGTGGGAGACCGGCAGCTGCCCAAGATGCAAGTCTCCCCTCTCCACGCCACCGACGTTGTCCAAGGGAAGGGAATTTGGCACTGGTGTCGTCTCAGGGGCAATGTGTGGTTAGGTACACACGCAAGCCTCAGCCGAGGCTCGAACTAGCGACCCTCAGATGACTAGACCAACGCCTTAACCACTTGGCCACGTGCCAACACCCCGGCATGAGTTAAAGCTCTGGAAATGGTTGCAGAAAAGCAAGATGCAGAACCGGTGCCGTTCGGCGTAGGAACAGAATTGGCCCGGTGGCCCCCTCGACCCCGTCCGCCTGGCCTCTCCCCACCGACTCACCTAGAGCCAGCCAGCCAGCCCCAAGCTCCGGCCGCCTCATGGCAATGGGTCTCACAGGCTCGACCCTTCCCCCCTCCACCCCGGCTGAGGAAAATACTCACTCCCTCACTCCGCTCAGCGGCAGAGAGCCCCATCCCTCTACTCCCCAGAGCGCTCTGGGGGGGGGCAAACCACGTCCGTCTGAAACAACACCCCGTTGTCCGAACACCCCCCCCCCCACCCACCCCGATATCGGTGCTGTTCTGTGGTCCCATTGAGGGATCTCGTACGGTGGAGGTGTGGGGGTGATGTTGCGAGGTGTGGTGACTCTCTCCCTCTCGGACACACACACTCCTCCCCCCCCCCCCCCCCAGGAAGGGTTGCTGTACTCGAGAGGAATGATTGATGACTTTAATTGCCAGAACAGTTCTCATGCAGGCGACGTCGTTCAAACTGCTTGAGGGTGCGACAATCAGAATTGGAATCAGGTTTATTTATCACCGGCGTGTGTCGTGGAATTCGTTAGCTCAGCGGCTGCAGGGCGATGCGATATCTAATAAGACATGAATTACTTTATATATATTAGTGTAACCCCCTGGGTCGCCCCAGGCTCGCTCAGCTCGTTCCCGTCTAGGGGGAGCAGCCTCCGGCCCCGCCAAACTGGGGAATCAGCTGGTGTGGATGTTGTGTGATGTCCCCGCCTCGCCCAGAAACAGACAGTGCACCATATGCGATTAAATGAGTACAATTTATAACGGTTACTATAACTAAGTGATTAATAACGATACAGTATATATGAAGAGAGAAAAAAAAATAAAGAAAAGGCGCCAAACTTATCAAAGTCCAAACCACTTCGTGCACAACCGTTGGAGCTCAATTACTGAAGTCTTCTGGCCACCATTCGCTCCCCTCCGAACTCCTCGACACGCAGCTCAGGACCCTCCGAGTGGTCAACCAAGCACATCTAGCTTCATCCCCCCCTCCTCGGAGTACCTCCCGGCCTCGGACCCCCGCTTGGGGTCCGATCCTCGCCCAGCTTACAGCATCGCGTCCTCCCTCTCTCGACCCCCTCGCGCCGATCTGCCCAGAAGCCCGCCAACCAAAGCTTACAGACTCGGAACATTAATACCCATTTGGTTTACAAAGGAATACCATTCTCGTTATCAGTAAATTAGCATTCCTGCCAGCTAACAAAACAAAGAAGCCCTTTTGATTACACAAACAGTAACAAAGAGAAAAGAAGAAACCCCCTTTACACTATTCCTGCTTTTAACAAAACAAAGAAGCCCTTTCCCCAACAGTAACAAAGAAAAGAAGAAACCCCCTTTACATTAGTTATATGTAAGAAGTATTTACCAGGTGTCCCCCCCCCCCCGCCCACTTTACAGAGGTAAAGCGTTCCTGTGAAACCATTCTTCAGCTGAAATGGCATAAAGAAGGATCATTAATTTACCATTAATTTATACGGGAAGAATTTTCATAAAAAGCGAAATTCCTTTTTCCAGCTCGAAAACAGGCTGCTAACGTAGCTCTTTCGTAAACGCGAAGTGGCGTAAAGCGAACACTCGTAAACTGGGGGGGGGGCACATGGCATATTAAGTGGTTAAATTCAGCAGTGGAAGAGCAGACGTCTTTTTTAAAAAAAAGTAGCGAGGCAGTGAGGAAGAGGTTAACAAACTTCAGGACATGTGCAGGTGATAATCAACCTGATTCTGATTCTGATAGTGTCCAAGGGTTCAGTGTCCATTTAGGAATCGGATGGCAGAGGGGAAGAAGCTGTTCCTGAATCGCTGAGTGTGTGTCTTCAGGCTCCTGTACCTCCTCCCTGATGGCAGAGGGGAAGAAGCTGTTCCTGAATCGCTGAGTGTGTGTCTTCAGGCTCCTGTACCTCCTCCCTGATGGCAGAGGGGAAGAAGCTGTTCCTGAATAGCTGAGTGTGTGTCTTCAGGCTCCTGTACCTCCTCCCTGATGGCAGAGGGGAAGAAGCTGTTCCTGAATCGCTGACTGTGTGTCTTCAGGCTCCTGTATCTCCTCCCTGATGGCGGAGGGGAAGAAGCTGTTCCTGAATCGCTGAGTGTGTATCTTCAGGCTCCTGTACCTCCTCCCTGATGGCGGAGGGGAAGAAGCTGTTCCTGAATCGCTGACTGTGTGTCTTCAGGCTCCTGTACCTCCTCCCTGATGGCGGAGGGGAAGAAGCTGTTCCTGAATCGCTGAGTGTGTGTCTTCAGGCTCCTGTACCTCCTCCCTGATGGCAGAGGGGAAGAAGCTGTTCCTGAATCGCTGAGTGTGTGTCTTCAGGCTCCTGTACCTCCTCCCTGATGGCGGAGGGGAAGAAGCTGTTCCTGAATCGCTGAGTGTGTGTCTTCAGGCTCCTGTACCTCCTCCCTGATGGCGGAGGGGAAGAAGCTGTTCCTGAATCGCTGAGTGTGTGTCTTCAGGCTCCTGTACCTCCTCCCTGACGGCAGAGGGGAAGAAGCTGTTCCTGAATGGCTGAGTGTGTGTCTTCAGGCTCCTGTACCTCCTCCCTGATGGTAACAGTGAGAAAAGGGCATGCCCTGGATGCTGGAGGTCCTTAATGATGGACGCTGCCTTTCTGAGGCACCGCTCCCCAAAGATGTCAGTACAGAAACAGGCCATCTCGGCCCTTCTAGTCCGTGCCGAACGTTCACTCCCACCTAGTCCCACTGATCCGCACTCAGCCCATAACCCTCCATTCCTTTCCTGTCCATATATCTATCCAATTTTACTTTAAATGACAACACCGAACCTGCCTCTACCACTTCTACTGGAAGCTCATTCCACACAGCTGCTCCCCCTCTGAGTAAAGGAGTTCCCCCTCGTGTTACCCCTAAACTTTCCCCCCTAACTCTCAACTCGTCCTCTTGTCTGAATCTCAATGGAAAAAGCCTATCCACGTCAACTCTGTCTATCCCCCTGATAGTTTTAAATACCTCTATCAAGTCCCCCCCTCAACCTTCTATGCTCCGTAGAATGAAGACCTAACTTGTTCAACCTTTCTCTTTAACTTAGGTGTAGAAACCCAGGTAACATTCTAGTAAATCTCCTCTGTACTCTCTCTATTTTGTTGACATCTTTCCTATAATTCGGTGACCAGAACTGTACACAATACTCCAAATTCGGCCTCACCAATGCCTTGTACAATTTTAACATCACATCCCAACTCCTACACTCAATGCTCTGATTGATAAAGGCCAGCATACCCCAAAAGAAGATGTTATTTAAAAGCAAGTTTAATTAAGGATACAACGGAGGCCTGTAATGGGGCTGACTAGTTTAAATAAGTAAGTTTTGAGTGGGAGTGTCGTCTCAGTCTGCATCCCAGACAGTTCTCAATGGAGCGTAGATCTCAACGAGATTGCACCTCTCTGAGAGGAAAATCTCGGAGCTGTCTTACTGAACAGGGATTCTGAAATAAGATTCTCCTTACAAACATCATACATGGTATAAACACTAGAAATTCTGCAAATGCTGGAAATCCAGAGCAACACACACACACACACACACACACACACACACACTCACGCACACGCACACACTCACTCACACACAGACACACACACACACACACACACACACACTCACTCACACTCACACACACTCACAGACACACACACACAGACACACACACACACACTCACTCACACACACTCACAGTCTCACACACACAGACACACACACACTCACACTCACACACACACACAGTCTCACACAGACACACACACACACACTCACGCACACACACACTCACTCACTCACACACAGACACACACACACACTCACACACACACTCTCACGCACACCCACACACACACTCACACATACACACACACACTCACAGTCTCACACACACACACACACTCACAGTCTCACACACACAGACACACATACACACTCACATGCACACACACACACAGACACACACACAGACACACACACACAGACACTCACACACACACACTCACAGTCTCACACACACACAGACACACAAACCACACACACACACTCACACTCTCTCACACACACACACACACACACACACACACACACACACACACACACACACACACACACACACACACACACAATGCTGGAGGAACTCAGCGGGTCAGGCAGCGTCCGTGGAAAAGGAGGAGGGACACCAGGGGGAGGTGATGGGTGGGAAAGGGAAAGGGCTGGAGAGGAAGGAATCTGACAGGAATGGAGAGTGGACCGTGGGAGAAAGGGAAGGAGGAGGGACACCAGGGGGAGGTGATGGGTGGGAAAGGTAAAGGGCTGGAGAGGAAGGAATCTGATAGGAGAGGAGAGTGGACCGTGGGGGAAAGGGAAGGAGGAGGGACACCAGGGGGAGATGATGGGTGGGGAAGGTAAAGGGCTGGAGAGGAAGGAATCTGACAGGAATGGAGAGTGGACGGTGGCAGAAAGGGAAAGAGGAGGGACACCAGGGGGAGGTGATGGGTGGGAAAGGTAAAGGGCTGGAGAGGAAGGAATCTGACAGAAATGGAGAGTGGACCGTGGGAGAAAGGGAAGGAGGAGGGACACCGGGGGAGGTGATGGGTGGGGAAGGTAAAGGGCTGGAGAGGAAGGAATCTGACAGGAGAGGAGAGTGGACCGTGGGAGAAAGGGAAAGAGGAGGGACACCGGGGGAGGTGATGGGTGGGGAAGGTAAAGGGCTGGAGTGGAAGGAATCTGACAGGAGAGGAGAGTGGACCGTGGGAGAAAGGGAAGGAGGAGGGACACCAGGGGGAGGTGATGGGTGGGAGAGGTAAAGGGCTGGAGAGGAAGTAATCTGATAGGAGAGGAGAGTGGACCGTGGGAGAAAGGGAAGGAGGAGGGACACCAGGGGGAGGTGATGGGTGGGAAAGGTAAAGGGCTGGAGAGGAAGGAATCTGACAGGAGAGGAGAGTGGACCGTGGGAGAAAGGGAAGGAGGAGGGACACCAGGGGGAGGTGATGGGTGGGAAAGGTAAAGGGCTGGAGAGGAAGGAATCTGATAGGAGAGGAGAGTGGACCGTGGGAGAAAGGGAAGGAGGAGGGACACCAGGGGGAGGTGATGGGTGGGAGAGGTAAAGGGCTGGAGAAGAAGGAATCTGACAGGAGAGGAGAGTGGACCGTGGGTGAAAGGGAAGGAGGAGGGACACCAGGGGGAGGTGATGGGTGGAAAAGGTAAAGGGCTGGAGAGGAAGGAATCTGATAGGAGAGGAGAGTGAACCGTGGGAGAAAGGGAATGAGGAGGGACACCAGGGGGAGGTGATGGGTGGGAGAGGTAAAGGGCTGGAGAGGAAGTAATCTGATAGGAGAGGAGAGTGGACCGTGGGAGAAAGGGAAGGAGGAGGGACACCAGGGGGAGGTGATGGGTGGGAAAGGTAAAGGGCTGGAGAGGAAGGAATCTGACAGGAGAGGAGAGTGGACCGTGGGAGAAAGGGAAGGAGGAGGGACACCAGGGGGAGGTGATGGGTGGGAAAGGTAAAGGGCTGGAGAGGAAGGAATCTGATAGGAGAGGAGAGTGGACCGTGGGAGAAAGGGAAGGAGGAGGGACACCAGGGGGAGGTGATGGGTGGGAGAGGTAAAGGGCTGGAGAAGAAGGAATCTGACAGGAGAGGAGAGTGGACCGTGGGTGAAAGGGAAGGAGGAGGGACACCAGGGGGAGGTGATGGGTGGAAAAGGTAAAGGGCTGGAGAGGAAGGAATCTGATAGGAGAGGAGAGTGAACCGTGGGAGAAAGGGAATGAGGAGGGACACCAGGGGGAGGTGACGGGTGGGAAAGGTAAAGGGCTGGAGAGGAAGGAATCTGACAGGGGAGGAGAGTGGACCGTGGGGGTGGGGTTTGTGTCGGGAAGCCTCCTCCTAGTACAGAGAACGGGAGAGACACTCACCCACCCCCCGTATAAACCTTCTGCACCCCCCCCGCAGGATGAGCACGGCTACATCTCGAGGGAGTTTCACCGCAAGTACAGGATCCCGGCCGGCGTGGACCCCACTCTGATCACCTCCTCCCTGTCCGCGGACGGGGTGCTGACCGTCACCGGGCCCAGGAAGCTGTCCGACGTCCCCGAGCGATCCGTGCCCGTCTTCCGAGAGGAGAAGCCCGCTGCGTCGGAGAAGTAAACCCCCGCCCTCTGCCTCCGGGTCTGCCTTCCGTCAGGCTGGGCGGGAGGCAGCCTCGAACCACGGCAGCAGCATATTGCCCCGGCGCTGTTACCACGCTGTGTGATCACACACACACACACAGACATAGCCCTCTTCGCAATAAACCATCTATCTCCCTTGCTCCGCATTAGCTGATCTGGTAAAATAAAGTCACGATCTGAATTAACGTGATGCTCCGGCGTGTTTTACTTTCGGCCGTTCAGACTGACCGCTCGGAGCGGCCGCGACCGGGTACGATGGCCAGGGGTCTTCCGCCGCTGTCGCCCACACTCCGGCCTGTTGTAAATCGCCGGTGTAAATCCCCAGGAGGTCGGCAGTTTCTCAGATACTCGAACCGCCCCGCCTGGCGCCGACAAGTCGGAGTCACCCCGCCCGCTCACCTTTCTACCCCACCCCGGCTGACGTTGGCTCTGAACAACTGAGTCAACCTCTCCCGCCTATCATTAAACACTTCAGAACATCAAAAAAAAATCGATCGGAAATACGAAGCTTCTGATTTAAAAAGCATCTATCCCGTGAGAGATCCACTAAAATAAGCTTCACTCTGAAACCCTGAGAGCAATGGACGATTGGATCAAAGATAGCCCATTGAGTCTGCACCAATATCACCATATAACAATCGCCGCACAGAAACGGGCCATCTCGGCCCTTACAGTCCGTGCTGAATGCTTACTCCCACCAAGTCCCACCGACCCACACTCAGCCCATAAACCTCCATTCCCTTCTTGTCCATATACCTATCCAATTTTACTTTAAATGACAATATCGAACCTGCCTTTACCACTTCTACTGGAAGCTTGTTCCACACAGCTACCACTCTCTGAGTAAAGTTCCCCCTCGTGTTACCCCTAAACTTTTGCCCCCTAACTCTCAACTCATGTCCTCTTGTTTGCATCTCCCCTACTCTCAATGGAAAAAGCCTATCCACGTCAACCCTATCTATCCCCCTCATAATTTTAAATACCTCTATCAAGTGCCCCCTCAACCTTCTACACTCCAAAGAATAAAGACCTAACTTGTTCAACCTTTCCCTGTAACTTAGGTGCTGAAACCCAGGTAACATTCTAGTAAATCTCCTCTGTACTCTCTCTGTCTTGTTGACATCTTTCCTATGATTCAGTGAGCAGAACCGTGCACAATATTCCTCTGGTCCTAGACTCCCCCACTATAGGAAACATCCTCTCCACATCCACTCTATCTGTGTCCTCTGCTCCTAGACTTCCCCACTATAGGAAACATCCTCTCCACACCCACTCTATCTGTGTCCTCTGCTCCTAGACTCCCCCACTATAGGAAACATCCTCTCCACACCCACTCTATCTGTGTCCTCTGGTCCTAGACTCCCCCACTATAGGAAACATCCTCTCCACATCCACTCTATCTGTGTCCTCTGCTCCTAGACTTCCCCACTATAGGAAACATCCTCTCCACACCCACTCTATCTGTGTCCTCAGCTCCTAGACTCCCCCACTATAGGAAACATCCTCTCCACACCCACTCTATCTGTGTCCTCTGGTCCGAGACTCCCCCACTATAGGAAACATCCTCTCCACATCCACTCTATCTGTGTCCTCTGGTCCGAGACCCCCACTATAGGAAACATCCTCTCCACACCCACTCTATCTGTGTCCTCTGGTCCTAGACTCCCCCACTATAGGAAACATCCTCTCCACATCTACTCTATCTGTGTCCTCTGGTCATAGACTCCCCCACTATAGGAAACATCATCTCAACATCCACTCTATCTGTGACCTCTGGTCCTAGACTCCCCCACTGTAGGAAACATCATCTCCGCATCCACTCTATCTGTGTCCTCTGGTCCTAGACTCCCCCACTATAGGAAACATCCTCTCCACATCCATTCTATCTGTGTCCTCTGGTCCTAGACTCCCCCACTATAGGAAACATCCTCTCCACATCCACTCTATCTGTGTCCTCTGGTCCTGGACTCCCCCACTACAGGAAACATCCTCTGCACACCCACTCTATCTGTGTCCTCTGGTCCGAGACTCCCCCACTATAGGAAACATCCTCTCCACATCCACTCTATCTGTGTCCTCTGGTCCGAGACTCCCCCACTATAGGAAACATCCTCTCCACACCCACACTATCTGTGTCCTCTGGTCCTAGACTCCCCCACTATAGGAAACATCCTCTCGACATCTACTCTATCTGTGTCCTCTGGTCATAGACTCCCCCACTATAGGAAACATCATCTCAACATCCACTCTATCTGTGACCTCTGGTCCTAGACTCCCCCACTGTAGGAAACATCATCTCCGCATCCACTCTATCTGTGGTCCTAGACTCCCCCACTATAGGAAACATCCTCTCCACATCCATTCTATCTGTGTCCTCTGGTCCTAGACTCCCCCACTATAGGAAACATCCTCTCCACATCCACTCTATCTGTGTCCTCTGGTCCGAGACTCCCCCACTATAGGAAACATCCTCTCGACATCTACTCTATCTGTGTCCTCTGGTCATAGACTCCCCCACTATAGGAAACATCATCTCAACATCCACTCTATCTGTGACCTCTGGTCCCAGACCCCAACTATAGGAAACATCCTCTCCATACACACTCTATCTGTGGTCCTAGACTCCCCCAATATAGGAAACATCCTCTCCACATCTACTCTATCTGTGCCCTCTGGTCCTAGACTCCCCGACTGTAGGAAATATGCTTCGGAGCCTTTTCCCAGACGGCAGGAGGGAGAAGAGTTTGTACGAGGGGTGCGTGGGGTCCTTCATAATGTTGTTTGCTTTGCGGATGCAGCGTGTGGTGTAAATGTCCATGATGGCTGGAAGAGAGACCCCGATGATCTTCTCAGCTGACCTCACTCCCCGCTGCGGGATCTTGCGATCGGAGACGGTGCAATTCCCGAACCGGGCAGTGATGCAGCTGCTCGGGATGCTCTCGATACAACCCCTGTAGAATGTGATGAGGGATGGGGGGGTGTGGAGATGGACTCTCCTCAGCCTCCGCAGAAAGTAGAGACGCAGCAAAGCAAGGCGATCGTCAGTTGGCATAGCGGGCCTCTTAATTTTATCTGCAAGTTTATAAAAGGCGTGCCCCCCCCACCCCCGACTTAACAGGAACTCGAGCTGCTGTGAAGGTCGGGTTACGAACTTGGAATCTGCCGAACTCAGTGAGAGGCCCAGCGGTGTGTAAAATTCCCGGCATCTGATGCTATAAATAATTCTGACAACCGAGCCTGGCTCCTGGCCGTGACGGTGCGGCTCAGCTACTGACGGGGGGAGAGGGGGTGCGAAGGCGGTTTACTGGCGCCTTAGATCCGGGCAGATGGGGCCCGTCAGGCCGCGGGGAGGGAGAACTCCGATCTCAAACCTCCTCTGCCTTATCCGCTCACTGGGGCGGGAGGCTCAGGGAGTGAACCCCGAGGAGGGAATCCGGAGCTGGAGTCCCTGAGGCAGTCCGACGTCGAGTTCGACGCTGACCGGCGACTCCCGGTGCCGGACCGTATCTGTCTCCGCCGTTCCTCTGGGTTCATCGTCTGCGTGGAGAGGGGGAGCCTGATACACGGGGAACAGCCCGCTCTCCGTATCGTCCTGCCCAGGTGTGGTAAACTATGTGTATTCCTGTCTGGACACGCTCCTCCTGCTGACTGCTCCTGTGGCTCCCCCCACAGACCCCTGTATAAAGGCGATTGGAGGCACTGCTCCCCCCTCAGTCTCCTGAATGTAAATAAAGGCCTCCCGTCTCCGAGAGTTATTGATGGTGCATCACCAGGGCTGTGTATCTGGACAGCGAGGGCCCAACACCAACGGTCAACCCTGACCGATGGAGGGGCCCACTGTGCCTGCTTTGCCCGCTTCCTCTGGCAGCCCATTCCAGGTTCTCGCTACCATCTGTGTAAGGAAGTCACCTCCCAGACAACTTCTAAATATTCCCCGCCCCCGTGTCTCCAATCCGTCTCCAATTCCGGATTCCCCAACCCTGGGGAAAAGACTACAGCAGTCCACCGAGTCCAGAATCCTTCTGGGTTTGTAAACTTCCTCGAGGCCACCCCCCGTTCTCAGCCCGGCCAGCGTCCGCCTGTAGCTCGGACCCTCCTGCCCAGGGAGCGTCCTGGTAAAACCATTCCACTCCCGCTCCAGCTTGGCGACAGATAACAGACGTATGCCCCGCTTGCTGCCCTGGCCGATGAAGGTTGAGGTGCGGAACGCCTCACCCCCTACACTACACGGTTGCACGGCCCGCCGTCGGTCAACGGTGCGCTTGTCCCCCCCCTCTCCCCACGTCCCGGGGCGCTCGTCAACGCTCGACCACCCACGTTACAGCTCCCGACCCTGGCCAAGTCGTCCCGTCAGTCCCTGTTCCATCTCTCACCTCCCGCCTGCAACCTCCGCCCTCTAGGTCTTAATTCCACCCCCCCACCCCCACCAAGCGGAGGACTGTATGCATGCACCCCATCAATACCCGTCTTACCCCTACCTGACAGACAGCCCAAGATTCCGCCGGGCGACAATAACTCAGTCCCTCAAGTCCCAGTAGATCTCGTCCATGCTCCGCCCGTCTTAATGGCATGGCTGTGTGGCGGGCTCCAATGTGCAAACTCCACGAGGATCAGATAACTGAACAGAGGCTGGAGGAGGTGACTTCATCATCTCCCGCCAGAGTCAACTTTCGGACAGACGCTCCCGTGCCCAGAGTCAACTTTCAGACAGACACTCCAGTGCCCAGAGTCAACTTTCCGACAGACGCTCCTGTGCCCAGAGTCAACGTTCCGACAGACGCTCCTGTGCCCAGAGTCAACGTTCCGACAGACGCTCCTGTGCCCAGAGTCAACTTTCAGACAGACGCTCCTCTGCCGACTCAACTTTCAGACAGACGATCCTGTGCCCAGAATCAACTTTCAGACAGACGATCCCGTGCACAGAGTCAACTTTCAGACAGACACCCCTGTGCCCAGAGTCAACTTTCCGACAGACGCTCCTGTGCCCAAAGTCAACTTTCCGACAGACGCTCCTGGGTCGAGAGTCAACTTTCTGACAGACTCTCCTGTGCCCAGAGTCAACTTTCAGACAGACGCTCCTGTGCCCAGAGTCAACTTTCAGACAGACGCTCCTGTGCCCAGAGTCAACTTTCAGACAGACGATCCCGTGCCCAGAGGCAACGTTCAGACAGACGCTCCTGTGCCCAGAGTCAACTTTCAGACAGACGATCCTATACCCAGAGTCAACTTTCCGACAGACGCTCCAGTGCCCAGAGTCAACTGTCAGACAGACGCTCCTGTGCCCAGAGTCAACTTTCAGACAGACGCTCCCGTGCCCAGAGTCAACGTTCCGACAGACGCTCCTGTGCCCAGAGTCAACTTTCCGACAGACGATCCTGTGCCCAGAGTCAACTTTCAGACAGACACTCCAGTGCCCAGAGTCAACTTTCAGACAGACGCTCCCGTGCCCAAAGTCAACTTTCCGACAGACGATCCTGTGCCCAGAGTCAACTTTCAGTCAGACACTCCAGAGCCCAGAGTCAACTTTCAGACAGACGCTCCTGTGCCCAGAGTCAACTTTCCGACAGACGCTCCTGTGCCCAAAGTCAACGTTCCGACAGACGCTCCTGTGCCCAGAGTCAACGTTCCGACAGACGCACCTGTGCCCAGAGTCAACTTTCAGACAGACGCTCCTGTACCCAGAGTCAACTTTCAGACAGACGTTCCTGTGCCCAGAGTCAACTTTCAGACAGACGATGCTATACCCAGAGTCAACTGTCAGACAGACGCTCCCGTGCCCAGAGTCAACTTTCAGACAGACGCTCCCGTGCCCAGAGTCAACGTTCCGACAGACGCTCCTGTGCCCAGAGTCAACTTTCAGACAGACGATCCTGTGCCCAGAGTCAACTTTCAGACAGACACTCCAGTGCCCAGAGTCAACTTTCAGACAGACGCTCCCGTGCCCAAAGTCAACTTTCCGACAGACGATCCTGTGCCCAGAGTCAACTTTCAGACAGACGATCCTGTGCCCAGAGTCAACTTTCCGACAGACGCTCCTGTGCACAAAGTCAACGTTCCGACAGACGCTCCTGTGCCCAGAGTCAACTTTCAGACAGACGCTCCTGTGCCCAGAGTCAACGTTCCGACAGACGCTCCTGTGCCCAGAGTCAACTTTCAGACAGACGCTCCTGTGCCCAGAGTCAACGTTCCGACAGACGCTCCTGTGCCCAGAGTCAACTTTCCGACAGACGCTCCTGTGCCCAGAGTCAACGTTCCGACAGACGCTCCTGTGCCCAGAGTCAACTTTCCGACAGACGTTCCTTGCCCAGAGACAACTGTCGGACAGACGCTCCTGTACCCAGAGTCAACTTTCAGACAGACGATCCTGTGCCCAGAGTCAACTTTCAGACAGACGCTCCTGTGCCCAGAGGCAACGTTCAGACAGACACTCCTGTGCCGAGAGTCAACTTTCAGACAGACACTCCTGTGCACAGAGTCAACATTCAGACAGACGCTCCTGTGCCCAGAGTCAACTTTCCGACAGACGCTCCTGTGCCCAGAGACAACTTTCAGACAGATGCTCCTGTGCCCAGAGTCAACTGTCGGACAGACGCTCCCGTGCCCAAAGTCAACTTTCCGACAGACGCTCCCGTACCCAGAGTCAACTTTCCGACAGACGCTCTCGTGCCCAGAGACAACTGTCGGACAGACGCTCCTGTACCCAGAGTCAACTTTCAGACAGACGCTGCTGTGCCCAGAGACAACTTTCCGACAGACGCTCCTGTGCCCAGAGTCAACTTTCGGACAGACGATCCTGTGCCCAGAATCAACATTCAGACAGACACTCCTGTGCCCAGAGTCAACTTTCCGACAGACGCTCCAGTGCCCAGACTCAACTTTCCGACAGACGATCCTGTGCCCAGAGTCAACTTTCAGACAGATGCTCCAGTGCCCAGAGTCAACTTTCCGACAGACGCTCCAGTGCCCAGAGTCAACTTTCCGACAGACGCTCCAGTGCCCAGAGTCAACTTTCAGACAGACGCTCCTGTGCCCAAAATCAACTTTCCGACAGATGCTCCAGTGCCCAGAGTCAACTTTCCGACAGACGCTCCAGTGCCCAGAGTCAACTTTCCGACAGACGCTCCTGTGCCGAGAGTCAACTTTCCGACAGATGCTCCTGTGCCCAGAGTCAACCTTCCGACAGACGCTCCAGTGCCCAGAGTCAACTTTCCGACAGACCCTCCTGTGCCCAGAGTCAACTTTCAGACAGACGCACCTGTGCCCAAAGTCAACTTTCCGACAGACGCTCCAGTGCCCAGAGTCAACTTTCCGACCGACGATCCTGTGCCCAGAGTCAACTTTCAGGCAGACGCTCCTGTGCCCAGAGTCAACTTTCAGACAGACGATCCTATACCCAGAGTCAACTTTCAGACAGACACTCCTGTGCCCAGAGTCAACTTTCAGACAGACGCTCCTGTGCCCAAAGTCAACTTTCAGACAGACACTCCTGTGCCCAGAGTCAACTTTCAGACAGCCGCTCCTGTGCCCAGAGTCAACTTTCAGACAGACGATCCTATACCCAGAGTCAACTTTCAGACAGACACTCCTGTGCCCAGAGTCAACTTTCAGACAGACGCTCCTGTGCCCAGAGTCAACTTTCCGACAGACACTCCAGTGCTCAGAGTCAACTTTCAGACAGACGCTCCAGTGCTCAGAGTCAACTTTCAGACAGACGCCCCAGTGCCCAGAGTCAACCTTCCGACAGACGCTCCAGTGCCCAGAGTCAACTTTCCGACAGACGATCCTGTGCCCAGAGTCAACTTTCAGACAGACGCTCCTGTGCCCAAAGTCAACTTTCCGACAGACGCTCCTGTGCCCAGAGTCAACTTTCAGACAGATGCTCCAGTGCCCAGAGTCAACTTTCCGACAGACGATCCTGTGCCCAGAGTCAACTTTCAGACAGACGCTCCTGTGCCCAAAGTCAACTTTCCGACAGACGCTCCAGTGCCCAGAGTCAACTTTCCAACAGACGCTCCTGTGCCCAGAGTCAACGTTCCGACAGACGCTCCTGTGCCCAGAGTCAACTTTCAGACAGACGCTCCTCTGCCGACTCAACTTTCAAACAGACGATCCTGTGCCCAGAATCAACTTTCAGACAGACGATCCCGTGCACAGAGTCAACTTTCAGACAGACACCCCTGTGCCCAGAGTCAACTTTCCGACAGACGCTCCTGTGCCCAAAGTCAACTTTCCGACAGACGCTCCTGGGTCGAGAGTCAACTTTCTGACAGACTCTCCTGTGCCCAGAGTCAACTTTCAGACAGACGCTCCTGTGCCCAGAGTCAACTTTCAGACAGACGCTCCTGTGCCCAGAGTCAACTTTCAGACAGACGATCCCGTGCCCAGAGGCAACGTTCAGACAGACGCTCCTGTGCCCAGAGTCAACTTTCAGACAGACGATCCTATACCCAGAGTCAACTTTCCGACAGACGCTCCAGTGCCCAGAGTCAACTGTCAGACAGACGCTCCTGTGCCCAGAGTCAACTTTCAGACAGACGCTCCCGTGCCCAGAGTCAACGTTCCGACAGACGCTCCTGTGCCCAGAGTCAACTTTCCGACAGACGATCCTGTGCCCAGAGTCAACTTTCAGACAGACACTCCAGTGCCCAGAGTCAACTTTCAGACAGACGCTCCCGTGCCCAAAGTCAACTTTCCGACAGACGATCCTGTGCCCAGAGTCAACTTTCAGTCAGACACTCCAGAGCCCAGAGTCAACTTTCAGACAGACGCTCCTGTGCCCAGAGTCAACTTTCCGACAGACGCTCCTGTGCCCAAAGTCAACGTTCCGACAGACGCTCCTGTGCCCAGAGTCAACGTTCCGACAGACGCACCTGTGCCCAGAGTCAACTTTCAGACAGACGCTCCTGTGCCCAGAGTCAACTTTCAGACAGACGATCCCGTGCCCAGAGTCAACTTTCAGACAGACGCTCCTGTACCCAGAGTCAACTTTCAGACAGACGTTCCTGTGCCCAGAGTCAACTTTCAGACAGACGATGCTATACCCAGAGTCAACTGTCAGACAGACGCTCCCGTGCCCAGAGTCAACTTTCAGACAGACGCTCCCGTGCCCAGAGTCAACGTTCCGACAGACGCTCCTGTGCCCAGAGTCAACTTTCAGACAGACGATCCTGTGCCCAGAGTCAACTTTCAGACAGACACTCCAGTGCCCAGAGTCAACTTTCAGACAGACGCTCCCGTGCCCAAAGTCAACTTTCCGACAGACGATCCTGTGCCCAGAGTCAACTTTCAGACAGACGATCCTGTGCCCAGAGTCAACTTTCCGACAGACGCTCCTGTGCCCAAAGTCAACGTTCCGACAGACGCTCCTGTGCCCAGAGTCAACTTTCAGACAGACGCTCCTGTGCCCAGAGTCAACGTTCCGACAGACGCTCCTGTGCCCAGAGTCAACTTTCAGACAGACGCTCCTGTGCCCAGAGTCAACGTTCCGACAGACGCTCCTGTGCCCAGAGTCAACTTTCCGACAGACGCTCCTGTGCCCAGAGTCAACGTTCCGACAGACGCTCCTGTGCCCAGAGTCAACTTTCCGACAGACGTTCCTTGCCCAGAGACAACTGTCGGACAGACGCTCCTGTACCCAGAGTCAACTTTCAGACAGACGATCCTGTGCCCAGAGTCAACTTTCAGACAGACGCTCCTGTGCCCAGAGGCAACGTTCAGACAGACACTCCTGTGCCGAGAGTCAACTTTCAGACAGACACTCCTGTGCACAGAGTCAACTTTCAGACAGACGCTCCTGTGCCCAGAGTCAACTTTCCGACAGACGCTCCTGTGCCCAGAGACAACTTTCAGACAGATGCTCCTGTGCCCAGAGTCAACTGTCGGACAGACGCTCCCGTGCCCAAAGTCAACTTTCCGACAGACGCTCCCGTACCCAGAGTCAACTTTCCGACAGACGCTCTCGTGCCCAGAGACAACTGTCGGACAGACGCTCCTGTACCCAGAGTCAACTTTCAGACAGACGCTGCTGTGCCCAGAGACAACTTTCCGACAGACGCTCCTGTGCCCAGAGTCAACTTTCGGACAGACGATCCTGTGCCCAGAATCAACATTCAGACAGACACTCCTGTGCCCAGAGTCAACTTTCCGACAGACGCTCCAGTGCCCAGACTCAACTTTCCGACAGACGATCCTGTGCCCAGAGTCAACTTTCAGACAGATGCTCCAGTGCCCAGAGTCAACTTTCCGACAGACGCTCCAGTGCCCAGAGTCAACTTTCCGACAGACGCTCCAGTGCCCAGAGTCAACTTTCAGACAGACGCTCCTGTGCCCAAAATCAACTTTCCGACAGATGCTCCAGTGCCCAGAGTCAACTTTCCGACAGACGCTCCTGTGCCCAGAGTCAACTTTCCGACAGACGCTCCTGTGCCGAGAGTCAACTTTCCGACAGATGCTCCTGTGCCCAGAGTCAACCTTCCGACAGACGCTCCAGTGCCCAGAGTCAACTTTCCGACAGACCCTCCTGTGCCCAGAGTCAACTTTCAGACAGACGCACCTGTGCCCAAAGTCAACTTTCCGACAGACGCTCCAGTGCCCAGAGTCAACTTTCCGACCGACGATCCTGTGCCCAGAGTCAACTTTCAGGCAGACGCTCCTGTGCCCAGAGTCAACTTTCAGACAGACGATCCTATACCCAGAGTCAACTTTCAGACAGACACTCCTGTGCCCAGAGTCAACTTTCAGACAGACGCTCCTGTGCCCAAAGTCAACTTTCAGACAGACACTCCTGTGCCCAGAGTCAACTTTCAGACAGACACTCCAGTGCCCAGAGTCAACTTTCAGACAGACGCTCCCGTGCCCAAAGTCAACTTTCCGACAGACGATCCTGTGCCCAGAGTCAACTTTCAGTCAGACACTCCAGAGCCCAGAGTCAACTTTCAGACAGACGCTCCTGTGCCCAGAGTCAACTTTCCGACAGACGCTCCTGTGCCCAAAGTCAACGTTCCGACAGACGCTCCTGTGCCCAGAGTCAACGTTCCGACAGACGATCCTGTGCCCAGAGTCAACTTTCCGACAGACGCTCCTGTGCCCAAAGTCAACGTTCCGACAGACGCTCCTGTGCCCAGAGTCAACTTTCAGACAGACGCTCCTGTGCCCAGAGTCAACGTTCCGACAGACGCTCCTGTGCCCAGAGTCAACTTTCAGACAGACGCTCCTGTGCCCAGAGTCAACGTTCCGACAGACGCTCCTGTGCCCAGAGTCAACTTTCCGACAGACGCTCCTGTGCCCAGAGTCAACGTTCCGACAGACGCTCCTGTGCCCAGAGTCAACTTTCCGACAGACGTTCCTTGCCCAGAGACAACTGTCGGACAGACGCTCCTGTACCCAGAGTCAACTTTCAGACAGACGATCCTGTGCCCAGAGTCAACTTTCAGACAGACGCTCCTGTGCCCAGAGGCAACGTTCAGACAGACACTCCTGTGCCGAGAGTCAACTTTCAGACAGACACTCCTGTGCACAGAGTCAACTTTCAGACAGACGCTCCTGTGCCCAGAGTCAACTTTCCGACAGACGCTCCTGTGCCCAGAGACAACTTTCAGACAGATGCTCCTGTGCCCAGAGTCAACTGTCGGACAGACGCTCCCGTGCCCAAAGTCAACTTTCCGACAGACGCTCCCGTACCCAGAGTCAACTTTCCGACAGACGCTCTCGTGCCCAGAGACAACTGTCGGACAGACGCTCCTGTACCCAGAGTCAACTTTCAGACAGACGCTGCTGTGCCCAGAGACAACTTTCCGACAGACGCTCCTGTGCCCAGAGTCAACTTTCGGACAGACGATCCTGTGCCCAGAATCAACATTCAGACAGACACTCCTGTGCCCAGAGTCAACTTTCCGACAGACGCTCCAGTGCCCAGACTCAACTTTCCGACAGACGATCCTGTGCCCAGAGTCAACTTTCAGACAGATGCTCCAGTGCCCAGAGTCAACTTTCCGACAGACGCTCCAGTGCCCAGAGTCAACTTTCCGACAGACGCTCCAGTGCCCAGAGTCAACTTTCAGACAGACGCTCCTGTGCCCAAAATCAACTTTCCGACAGATGCTCCAGTGCCCAGAGTCAACTTTCCGACAGACGCTCCAGTGCCCAGAGTCAACTTTCCGACAGACGCTCCTGTGCCGAGAGTCAACTTTCCGACAGATGCTCCTGTGCCCAGAGTCAACCTTCCGACAGACGCTCCAGTGCCCAGAGTCAACTTTCCGACAGACCCTCCTGTGCCCAGAGTCAACTTTCAGACAGACGCACCTGTGCCCAAAGTCAACTTTCCGACAGACGCTCCAGTGCCCAGAGTCAACTTTCCGACCGACGATCCTGTGCCCAGAGTCAACTTTCAGGCAGACGCTCCTGTGCCCAGAGTCAACTTTCAGACAGACGATCCTATACCCAGAGTCAACTTTCAGACAGACACTCCTGTGCCCAGAGTCAACTTTCAGACAGACGCTCCTGTGCCCAAAGTCAACTTTCAGACAGACACTCCTGTGCCCAGAGTCAACTTTCAGACAGCCGCTCCTGTGCCCAGAGTCAACTTTCAGACAGACGATCCTATACCCAGAGTCAACTTTCAGACAGACACTCCTGTGCCCAGAGTCAACTTTCAGACAGACGCTCCTGTGCCCAGAGTCAACTTTCCGACAGACACTCCAGTGCTCAGAGTCAACTTTCAGACAGACGCTCCAGTGCTCAGAGTCAACTTTCAGACAGACGCCCCAGTGCCCAGAGTCAACCTTCCGACAGACGCTCCAGTGCCCAGAGTCAACTTTCAGACAGATGATCCTGTGCCCAGAGTCAACTTTCAGATAGATGCTCCTCTGCCCAGAGTCAACTTTCAGGCAGACGCTCTTGTACCCAGAGTCAACTTTCCGACAGACGCTCCTGTGCCCAGAGTCAACTTTCAGACAGATGCTCCAGTGCCCAGAGTCAACTTTCCGACAGACGATCCTGTGCCCAGAGTCAACTTTCAGACAGACGCTCCTGTGCCCAAAGTCAACTTTCCGACAGACGCTCCAGTGCCCAGAGTCAACTTTCCGACAGACGCTCCAGTGCCCAGAGTCAACTTTCAGGCAGACGCTCCTGTGCCCAGAGTCAACTTTCAGACAGACGATCCTATACCCAGAGTCAACTTTCAGACAGACACTCCTGTGCCCAGAGTCAACTTTCAGACAGACGCTCCTGTGCCCAGTGTCAACTGTCGGACAGACGCTCCTATGCCCAAAGTCAACTTTCCGACAGACGCTCCTGTGCCCAGAGTCAACTTTCCGACAGACGCTCCCGTGCCCAGAGACAACTGTCGGACAGACGCTCCTGTACCCAGAGTCAACTTTCAGACAGACGCTCCTGTGCCCATAGTAAACTTTCGGACAGACGATCCTGTGCCCAGAATCAACATTCAGACAGACACTCCTGTGCCCAGAGTCAACTTTCCAACTGACGCTCCAGTGCCCAGACTCAACTTTCCGACAGACGATCCTGTGCCCAGAGTCAACTTTCCGACAGACGCTCCAGTGCCCAGAGTCAACTTTCCGACAGACGCTCCTGTGCCCAGAGTCAACTTTCCGACAGACGCTCCTGTGCCCAGAGTCAAATTTCAGACAGACGATCCTGTGTCCAGAGTCAACTTTCAGGCAGACGCTCCAGTGCCCAGAGTCAACTTTCCGACAGACGCTCCAGTGCCCAGAGTCAACTTTCAGACAGACGCACCTGTGCCCAGAGTCAACGTTCCGACAGACGCTCCTGTGCCCAGAGTCAACTTTCCGACAGACGCTCCTGTGCCCAGAGTCAACGTTCCGACAGACGCTCCTGTGCCCAGAGTCAACTTTCCGACAGACGTTCCTTGCCCAGAGACAACTGTCGGACAGACGCTCCTGTACCCAGAGTCAACTTTCAGACAGACGATCCTGTGCCCAGAGTCAACTTTCAGACAGACGCTCCTGTGCCCAGAGGCAACGTTCAGACAGACACTCCTGTGCCGAGAGTCAACTTTCAGACAGACACTCCTGTGCACAGAGTCAACTTTCAGACAGACGCTCCTGTGTCCAGAGTCAACTTTCCGACAGACACTCCTGTGCCCAGAGACAACTTTCAGACAGATGCTCCTGTGCCCAGAGTCAACTGTCGGACAGACGCTCCCGTGCCCAAAGTCAACTTTCCGACAGACGCTCCCGTACCCAGAGTCAACTTTCCGACAGACGCTCTCGTGCCCAGAGACAACTGTCGGACAGACGCTCCTGTACCCAGAGTCAACTTTCAGACAGACGCTGCTGTGCCCAGAGACAACTTTCCGACAGACGCTCCTGTGCCCAGAGTCAACTTTCGGACAGACGATCCTGTGCCCAGAATCAACATTCAGACAGACACTCCTGTGCCCAGAGTCAACTTTCCGACAGACGCTCCAGTGCCCAGACTCAACTTTCCGACAGACGATCCTGTGCCCAGAGTCAACTTTCAGACAGATGCTCCAGTGCCCAGAGTCAACGTTCCGACAGACGCTCCAGTGCCCAGAGTCAACTTTCCGACAGACGCTCCAGTGCCCAGAGTCAACGTTCAGACAGACGCTCCTGTGCCCAAAGTCAACTTTCCGACAGATGCTCCAGAGCCCAGAGTCAACTTTCCGACAGACGCTCCAGTGCCCAGAGTCAACTTTCCGACAGACGCTCCTGTGCCGAGAGTCAACTTTCCGACAGATGCTCCTGTGCCCAGAGTCAACCTTCCGACAGACGCTCCAGTGCCCAGAGTCAACTTTCCGACAGACCCTCCTGTGCCCAGAGTCAACTTTCAGACAGACGCACCTGTGCCCAAAGTCAACTTTCCGACAGACGCTCCAGTGCCCAGAGTCAACTTTCCGACCGACGATCCTGTGCCCAGAGTCAACTTTCAGGCAGACGCTCCTGTGCCCAGAGTCAACTTTCAGACAGACGATCCTATACCCAGAGTCAACTTTCAGACAGACACTCCTGTGCACAGAGTCAACTTTCAGACAGACGCTCCTGTGCCCAAAGTCAACTTTCAGACAGACACTCCTGTGCCCAGAGTCAACTTTCAGACAGCCGCTCCTGTGCCCAGAGTCAACTTTCAGACAGACGATCCTATACCCAGAGTCAACTTTCAGACAGACGCTCCTGTGCCCAGAGTCAACTTTCCGACAGACACTCCAGTGCTCAGAGTCAACTTTCAGACAGACGCTCCAGTGCTCAGAGTCAACTTTCAGACAGACGCCCCAGTGCCCAGAGTCAACCTTCCGACAGACGCTCCAGTGCCCAGAGTCAACTTTCAGACCGATGATCCTGTGCCCAGAGTCAACTTTCAGATAGATGCTCCTCTGCCCAGAGTCAACTTTCAGGCAGACGCTCTTGTGCCCAGAGTCAACTTTCCGACAGACGCTCCTGTGCCCAGAGTCAACTTTCAGACAGATGCTCCAGTGCCCAGAGTCAACTTTCAGACAGACGCTCCTGTGCCCAAAGTCAACTTTCCGACAGACGCTCCAGTGCCCAGAGTCAACTTTCCGACAGACGCTCCAGTGCCCAGAGTCAACTTTCAGGCAGACGCTCCTGTGCCCAGAGTCAACTTTCAGACAGACGATCCTATACCCAGAGTCAACTTTCAGACAGACACTCCTGTGCCCAGAGTCAACTTTCAGACAGACGCTCCTGTGCCCAGAGTCAACTGTCGGACAGACGCTCCTATGCCCAAAGTCAACTTTCCGACAGACGCTCCTGTGCCCAGAGTCAACTTTCCGACAGACGCTCCCGTGCCCAGAGACAACTGTCGGACAGACGCTCCTGTACCCAGAGTCAACTTTCAGACAGACGCTGCTGTGCCCAGAGTCAACTTTCCGACAGACGCTCCTGTGCCCATAGTAAACTTTCGGACAGACGATCCTGTGCCCAGAATCAACATTCAGACAGACACTCCTGTGCCCAGAGTCAACTTTCCAACTGACGCTCCAGTGCCCAGACTCAACTTTCCGACAGACGATCCTGTGCCCAGAGTCAACTTTCCGACAGACGCTCCAGTGCCCAGAGTCAACTTTCCGACAGACGCTCCTGTGCCCAGAGTCAACTTTCCGACAGACGCTCCTGTGCCCAGAGTCAAATTTCAGACAGACGATCCTGTGTCCAGAGTCAACTTTCAGGCAGACGCTCCAGTGCCCAGAGTCAACTTTCCGACAGACGCTCCAGTGCCCAGAGTCAACTTTCAGACAGACGCACCTGTGCCCAGAGTCAACGTTCCGACAGACGCTCCTGTGCCCAGAGTCAACTTTCCGACAGACGCTCCTGTGCCCAGAGTCAACGTTCCGACAGACGCTCCTGTGCCCAGAGTCAACTTTCCGACAGACGTTCCTTGCCCAGAGACAACTGTCGGACAGACGCTCCTGTACCCAGAGTCAACTTTCAGACAGACGATCCTGTGCCCAGAGTCAACTTTCAGACAGACGCTCCTGTGCCCAGAGGCAACGTTCAGACAGACACTCCTGTGCCGAGAGTCAACTTTCAGACAGACACTCCTGTGCACAGAGTCAACTTTCAGACAGACGCTCCTGTGTCCAGAGTCAACTTTCCGACAGACGCTCCTGTGCCCAGAGACAACTTTCAGACAGATGCTCCTGTGCCCAGAGTCAACTGTCGGACAGACGCTCCCGTGCCCAAAGTCAACTTTCCGACAGACGCTCCCGTACCCATAGTCAACTTTCCGACAGACGCTCTCGTGCCCAGAGACAACTGTCGGACAGACGCTCCTGTACCCAGAGTCAACTTTCAGACAGACGCTGCTGTGCCCAGAGACAACTTTCCGACAGACGCTCCTGTGCCCAGAGTCAACTTTCGGACAGACGATCCTGTGCCCAGAATCAACATTCAGACAGACACTCCTGTGCCCAGAGTCAACTTTCCGACAGACGCTCCAGTGCCCAGACTCAACTTTCCGACAGACGATCCTGTGCCCAGAGTCAACTTTCAGATAGATGCTCCAGTGCCCAGAGTCAACTTTCAGGCAGACGCTCCAGTGCCCAGAGTCAACTTTCCGACAGACGCTCCAGTGCCCAGAGTCAACTTTCAGACAGACGCACCTGTGCCCAGAGTCAACGTTCCGACAGACGCTCCTGTGCCCAGAGTCAACTTTCCGACAGACGCTCCTGTGCCCAGAGTCAACGTTCCGACAGACGCTCCTGTGCCCAGAGTCAACTTTCCGACAGACGTTCCTTGCCCAGAGACAACTGTCGGACAGACGCTCCTGTACCCAGAGTCAACTTTCAGACAGACGATCCTGTGCCCAGAGTCAACTTTCAGACAGACGCTCCTGTGCCCAGAGGCAACGTTCAGACAGACACTCCTGTGCCGAGAGTCAACTTTCAGACAGACACTCCTGTGCACAGAGTCAACTTTCAGACAGACGCTCCTGTGTCCAGAGTCAACTTTCCGACAGACGCTCCTGTGCCCAGAGACAACTTTCAGACAGATGCTCCTGTGCCCAGAGTCAACTGTCGGACAGACGCTCCCGTGCCCAAAGTCATCTTTCCGACAGACGCTCCCGTACCCATAGTCAACTTTCCGACAGACGCTCTCGTGCCCAGAGACAACTGTCGGACAGACGCTCCTGTACCCAGAGTCAACTTTCAGACAGACGCTGCTGTGCCCAGAGACAACTTTCCGACAGACGCTCCTGTGCCCAGAGTCAACTTTCGGACAGACGATCCTGTGCCCAGAATCAACATTCAGACAGACACTCCTGTGCCCAGAGTCAACTTTCCGACAGACGCTCCAGTGCCCAGACTCAACTTTCCGACAGACGATCCTGTGCCCAGAGTCAACTTTCAGATAGATGCTCCAGTGCCCAGAGTCAACTTTCCGACAGACGCTCCAGTGCCCAGAGTCAACTTTCCGACAGACGCTCCAGTGCCCAGAGTCAACGTTCAGACAGACGCTCCTGTGCCCAAAGTCAACTTTCCGACAGATGCTCCAGAGCCCAGAGTCAACTTTCCGACAGACGCTCCAGTGCCCAGAGTCAACATTCCGACAGACGCTCCTGTGCCGAGAGTCAACTTTCCGACAGATGCTCCTGTGCCCAGAGTCAACCTTCCGACAGACGCTCCAGTGCCCAGAGTCAACTTTCCGACAGACCCTCCTGTGCCCAGAGTCAACTTTCAGACAGACGCACCTGTGCCCAAAGTCAACTTTCCGACAGACGCTCCAGTGCCCAGAGTCAACTTTCCGACCGACGATCCTGTGCCCAGAGTCAACTTTCAGGCAGACGCTCCTGTGCCCAGAGTCAACTTTCAGACAGACGATCCTATACCCAGAGTCAACTTTCAGACAGACACTCCTGTGCCCAGAGTCAACTTTCAGACAGACGCTCCTGTGCCCAAAGTCAACTTTCAGACAGACACTCCTGTGCCCAGAGTCAACTTTCAGACAGCCGCTCCTGTGCCCAGAGTCAACTTTCAGACAGACGATCCTATACCCAGAGTCAACTTTCAGACAGACGCTCCTGTGCCCAGAGTCAACTTTCCGACAGACACTCCAGTGCTCAGAGTCAACTTTCAGGCAGACGCTCCAGTGCCCAGAGTCAACTTTCCGACAGACGCTCCAGTGCCCAGAGTCAACTTTCAGACAGACGCACCTGTGCCCAGAGTCAACGTTCCGACAGACGCTCCTGTGCCCAGAGTCAACTTTCCGACAGACGCTCCTGTGCCCAGAGTCAACGTTCCGACAGACGCTCCTGTGCCCAGAGTCAACTTTCCGACAGACGTTCCTTGCCCAGAGACAACTGTCGGACAGACGCTCCTGTACCCAGAGTCAACTTTCAGACAGACGATCCTGTGCCCAGAGTCAACTTTCAGACAGACGCTCCTGTGCCCAGAGGCAACGTTCAGACAGACACTCCTGTGCCGAGAGTCAACTTTCAGACAGACACTCCTGTGCACAGAGTCAACTTTCAGACAGACGCTCCTGTGTCCAGAGTCAACTTTCCGACTGACGCTCCTGTGCCCAGAGACAACTTTCAGACAGATGCTCCTGTGCCCAGAGTCAACTGTCGGACAGACGCTCCCGTGCCCAAAGTCATCTTTCCGACAGACGCTCCCGTACCCATAGTCAACTTTCCGACAGACGCTCTCGTGCCCAGAGACAACTGTCGGACAGACGCTCCTGTACCCAGAGTCAACTTTCAGACAGACGCTGCTGTGCCCAAAGACAACTTTCCGACAGACGCTCCAGTGCCCAGAGTCAACTTTCGGACAGACGATCCTGTGCCCAGAATCAACATTCAGACAGACACTCCTGTGCCCAGAGTCAACTTTCCGACAGACGCTCCAGTGCCCAGACTCAACTTTCCGACAGACGATCCTGTGCCCAGAGTCAACTTTCAGATAGATGCTCCAGTGCCCAGAGTCAACTTTCCGACAGACGCTCCAGTGCCCAGAGTCAACTTTCCGACAGACGCTCCAGTGCCCAGAGTCAACGTTCAGACAGACGCTCCTGTGCCCAAAGTCAACTTTCCGACAGATGCTCCAGAGCCCAGAGTCAACTTTCCGACAGACGCTCCAGTGCCCAGAGTCAACTTTCCGACAGACGCTCCTGTGCCGAGAGTCAACTTTCCGACAGATGCTCCTGTGCCCAGAGTCAACCTTCCGACAGACGCTCCAGTGCCCAGAGTCAACTTTCCGACAGACCCTCCTGTGCCCAGAGTCAACTTTCAGAAAGACGCACCTGTGCCCAAAGTCAACTTTCCGACAGACGCTCCAGTGCCCAGAGTCAACTTTCCGACCGACGATCCTGTGCCCAGAGTCAACTTTCAGGCAGACGCTCCTGTGCCCAGAGTCAACTTTCAGACAGACGATCCTATACCCAGAGTCAACTTTCAGACAGACACTCCTGTGCCCAGAGTCAACTTTCAGACAGACGCTCCTGTGCCCAAAGTCAACTTTCAGACAGACACTCCTGTGCCCAGAGTCAACTTTCAGACAGCCGCTCCTGTGCCCAGAGTCAACTTTCAGACAGACGATCCTATACCCAGAGTCAACTTTCAGACAGACGCTCCTGTGCCCAGAGTCAACTTTCCGACAGACACTCCAGTGCTCAGAGTCAACTTTCAGACAGACGCTCCAGTGCTCAGAGTCAACTTTCAGACAGACGCCCCAGTGCCCAGAGTCAACCTTCCGACAGACGCTCCAGTGCCCAGAGTCAACTTTCAGACAGATGATCCTGTGCCCAGAGTCAACTTTCAGATAGATGCTCCTCTGCCCAGAGTCAACTTTCAGGCAGACGCTCTTGTGCCCAGAGTCAACTTTCCGACAGACGCTCCTGTGCCCAGAGTCAACTTTCAGACAGATGCTCCAGTGCCCAGAGTCAAATTTCCGACAGACGATCCTGTGCCCAGAGTCAACTTTCAGACAGACGCTCCTGTGCCCAAAGTCAACTTTCCGACAGACGCTCCAGTGCCCAGAGTCAACTTTCCGACAGACGCTCCAGTGCCCAGAGTCAACTTTCAGACAGACGATCCTGTGCCCAGAGTCAACTTTCAGGCAGACGCTCCTGTGCCCAGAGTCAACTTTCAGACAGACGATCCTATACCCAGAGTCAACTTTCAGACAGACACTCCTGTGCCCAGAGTCAACTTTCAGACAGACGCTCCTGTGCCCAGAGTCAACTGTCGGACAGACGCTCCTATGCCCAAAGTCAACTTTCCGACAGACGCTCCTGTGCCCAGAGTCAACTTTCCGACAGACGCTCCCGTGCCCAGAGACAACTGTCGGACAGACGCTCCTGTACCCAGAGTCAACTTTCAGACAGACGCTGCTGTGCCCAGAGTCAACTTTCCGACAGACGCTCCTGTGCCCATAGTAAACTTTCGGACAGACGATCCTGTGCCCAGAATCAACATTCAGACAGACACTCCTGTGCCCAGAGTCAACTTTCCAACTGACGCTCCAGTGCCCAGACTCAACTTTCCGACAGACGATCCTGTGCCCAGAGTCAACTTTCCGACAGACGCTCCAGTGCCCAGAGTCAACTTTCCGGCAGACGCTCCTGTGCCCAGAGTCAACTTTTCGACAGACGCTCCTGTGCCCAGAGTCAAATTTCAGACAGACGATCCTGTGTCCAGAGTCAACTTTCAGGCAGACGCTCCAGTGCCCAGAGTCAACTTTCCGACAGACGCTCCAGTGCCCAGAGTCAACTTTCAGACAGACGCACCTGTGCCCAAAGTCAACTTTCCGACAGATGCTCCAGTGCCCAGAGTCAGCTTTCCGACAGACGCTCCAGTGCCCAGAGTCAACTTTCCGACAGACGCTCCTGTGCCGAGAGTCAACTTTTCGACAGATGCTCCTGTGCCCAGAGTCAACTTTCCGACAGACGCTCCAGTGCCCAGAGTCAACTTTCCGACAGACGCTCCTGTGCCCAGAGTCAACTTTCAGACAGACGCTCCTGTGCCCAAAGTCAACTTTCCGACAGACGCTCCAGTGCCCAGAGTCAACTTTCCGACAGACGCTCCAGTGCCCAGAGTCAACTTTCAGACAGACGATCCTGTGCCCAGAGTCAACTTTCAGGCAGACGCTCCTGTGCCCAGAGTCAACTTTCAGACAGACGATCCTATACCCAGAGTCAACTTTCAGACAGACACTCCTGTGCCCAGAGTCAACTTTCAGACAGACGCTCCTGTGCCCAGAGTCAACTGTCGGACAGACGCTCCTGTGCCCAAAGTCAACTTTCCGACAGACGCTCCTGTGCCCAGAGTCAACTTTCCGACAGACGCTCCCGTGCCCAGAGACAACTGTCGGACAGACGCTCCTGTACCCAGAGTCAACTTTCAGACAGACGCTGCTGTGCCCAGAGTCAACTTTCCGACAGACGCTCCTGTGCCCAGAGTCAATTTTCGGACAGACGATCCTGTGCCCAGAATCAACATTCAGACAGACACTCCTGTGCCCAGAGTCAACTTTCCGACTGACGCTCCAGTGCCCAGACTCAACTTTCCGACAGACGATACTGTGCCCAGAGTCAACTTTCAGACAGACACTCCCGTGCCCAGAGTCAACTTTCAGACAGATGCTCCTGTGCCCAGAGTCAACTTTCAGACAGACGCTCCAGTGCCCAGACTCAACTTTCCGACAGACGATCCTGTGCCCAGAGTCAACTTTCAGACAGACACTCCCGTGCCCAGAGTCAACTTTCAGACAGACGCTCCAGTGCCCAGAGTCAACTTTCCGACAGACGCTCCAGAACCCAGAGTCAACTTTCCGACAGATGCTCCAGTGCCCAGAGTCAACTTTCAGACAGACGCTCCTGTGCCCAAAGTCAACTTTCCGACAGACGCTCCAGTGCCCAGTGTCAACTTTCAGGCAGACGCTCCTGTGCCCAGAGTCAACTTTCAGACAGACGATCCTATACCCAGAGTCAACTTTCAGACAGACACTCCTGTGCCCAGAGTCAACTTTCAGACAGACGCTCCTGTGCCCAGAGTCAACTGTCGGACAGACGCGCCTGTGCCCAAAGTCAACTTTCCGACAGACGCTCCTGTGCCCAGAGTCAACTTTCCGACAGATGCTCCAGTGCCCAGAGTCAACTTTCAGACAGACGCTCCCGTGCCCAGAGTCAACTTTCCGACAGACGCTCCTGTGCCCAGAGTCAACTTTCCGACAGATGCTCCAGTGCCCAGAGTCAACTTTCAGACAGACGCTCCCGTGCCCAGAGTCAACTTTCCGACAGACGCTCCTGTGCCCAGAGTCAACTTTCCGACAGACGCTCCAGTGCCCAGAGTCAACTTTCCGACAGACGCTCCTGTGCCCAGAGTCAACTTTCAGACAGACGCTCCTGTGCCCAAAGTCAACATTCCGACAGACGCTCCAGTGCCCAGAGTCAACTTTCCGACAGACGCTCCAGTGCCCAGAGTCAAATTTCAGACAGACGATCCTGTGCCCAGAGTCAACTTTCAGGCAGACGCTCCTGTGCCCAGAGTCAACTTTCAGACAGACGATCCTATACCCAGAGTCAACTTTCAGACAGACACTCCTGTGCCCAGAGTCAACTTTCAGACAGACGCTCCTGTGCCCAGAGTCAACTGTCGGACAGACGCTCCTGTGCCCAAAGTCAACTTTCCGACAGACGCTCCTGTGCCCAGAGTCAACTTTCCGACAGACGCTCCCGTGCCCAGAGACAACTGTCGGACAGACGCTCCTGTACCCAGAGTCAACTTTCAGACAGACGCTGCTGTGCCCAGAGTCAACTTTCCGACAGACGCTCCTGTGCCCAGAGTCAATTTTCGGACAGACGATCCTGTGCCCAGAATCAACATTCAGACAGACACTCCTGTGCCCAGAGTCAACATTCCGACTGACGCTCCAATGCCCAGACTCAACTTTCCGACAGACGATACTGTGCCCAGAGTCAACTTTCAGACAGACACTCCCGTGCCCAGAGTCAACTTTCAGACAGATGCTCCTGTGCCCAGAGTCAACTTTCAGACAGACGCTCCAGTGCCCAGACTCAACTTTCCGACAGACGATCCTGTGCCCAGAGTCAACTTTCAGACAGACACTCCCGTGCCCAGAGTCAACTTTCAGACAGACGCTCCAGTGCCCAGAGTCAACTTTCCGACAGACGCTCCAGAACCCAGAGTCAACTTTCCGACAGATGCTCCAGTGCCCAGAGTCAACTTTCAGACAGACGCTCCTGTGCCCAAAGTCAACTTTCCGACAGACGCTCCAGTGCCCAGTGTCAACTTTCAGGCAGACGCTCCTGTGCCCAGAGTCAACTTTCAGACAGACGATCCTATACCCAGAGTCAACTTTCAGACAGACACTCCTGTGCCCAGAGTCAACTTTCAGACAGACGCTCCTGTGCCCAGAGTCAACTGTCGGACAGACGCTCCTGTGCCCAAAGTCAACTTTCCGACAGACGCTCCTGTGCCCAGAGTCAACTTTCCGACAGATGCTCCAGTGCCCAGAGTCAACTTTCAGACAGACGCTCCCGTGCCCAGAGTCAACTTTCCGACAGACGCTCCTGTGCCCAGATTCAACTTTCGGACAGACGATCCTGTGCCCAGAATCAACATTCAGACAGACACTCCTGTGCCCAGAGTCAACTTTCCAACTGACGCTCCAGTGCCCAGACTCAACTTTCCGACAGACGATCCTGTGCCCAGAGTCAACTTTCCGACAGACGCTCCAGTGCCCAGAGTCAACTTTCCGGCAGACGCTCCTGTGCCCAGAGTCAACTTTTCGACAGACGCTCCTGTGCCCAGAGTCAAATTTCAGACAGACGATCCTGTGTCCAGAGTCAACTTTCAGGCAGACGCTCCAGTGCCCAGAGTCAACTTTCCGACAGACGCTCCAGTGCCCAGAGTCAACTTTCAGACAGACGCACCTGTGCCCAAAGTCAACTTTCCGACAGATGCTCCAGTGCCCAGAGTCAGCTTTCCGACAGACGCTCCAGTGCCCAGAGTCAACTTTCCGACAGACGCTCCTGTGCCGAGAGTCAACTTTCCGACAGATGCTCCTGTGCCCAGAGTCAACTTTCCGACAGACGCTCCAGTGCCCAGAGTCAACTTTCCGACAGACGCTCCTGTGCCCAGAGTCAACTTTCAGACAGACGCTCCTGTGCCCAAAGTCAACTTTCCGACAGACGCTCCAGTGCCCAGAGTCAACTTTCCGACAGACGCTCCAGTGCCCAGAGTCAACTTTCAGACAGACGATCCTGTGCCCAGAGTCAACTTTCAGGCAGACGCTCCTGTGCCCAGAGTCAACTTTCAGACAGACGATCCTATACCCAGAGTCAACTTTCAGACAGACACTCCTGTGCCCAGAGTCAACTTTCAGACAGACGCTCCTGTGCCCAGAGTCAACTGTCGGACAGACGCTCCTGTGCCCAAAGTCAACTTTCCGACAGACGCTCCTGTGCCCAGAGTCAACTTTCCGACAGACGCTCCCGTGCCCAGAGACAACTGTCGGACAGACGCTCCTGTACCCAGAGTCAACTTTCAGACAGACGCTGCTGTGCCCAGAGTCAACTTTCCGACAGACGCTCCTGTGCCCAGAGTCAATTTTCGGACAGACGATCCTGTGCCCAGAATCAACATTCAGACAGACACTCCTGTGCCCAGAGTCAACTTTCCGACTGACGCTCCAGTGCCCAGACTCAACTTTCCGACAGACGATACTGTGCCCAGAGTCAACTTTCAGACAGACACTTCCGTGCCCAGAGTCAACTTTCAGACAGATGCTCCTGTGCCCAGAGTCAACTTTCAGACAGACGCTCCAGTGCCCAGACTCAACTTTCCGACAGACGATCCTGTGCCCAGAGTCAACTTTCAGACAGACACTCCCGTGCCCAGAGTCAACTTTCAGACAGACGCTCCAGTGCCCAGAGTCAACTTTCCGACAGACGCTCCAGAACCCAGAGTCAACTTTCCGACAGATGCTCCAGTGCCCAGAGTCAACTTTCAGACAGACGCTCCTGTGCCCAAAGTCAACTTTCCGACAGACGCTCCAGTGCCCAGTGTCAACTTTCAGGCAGACGCTCCTGTGCCCAGAGTCAACTTTCAGACAGACGATCCTATACCCAGAGTCAACTTTCAGACAGACACTCCTGTGCCCAGAGTCAACTTTCAGACAGACGCTCCTGTGCCCAGAGTCAACTGTCGGACAGACGCGCCTGTGCCCAAAGTCAACTTTCCGACAGACGCTCCTGTGCCCAGAGTCAACTTTCCGACAGATGCTCCAGTGCCCAGAGTCAACTTTCAGACAGACGCTCCCGTGCCCAGAGTCAACTTTCCGACAGACGCTCCTGTGCCCAGAGTCAACTTTCCGACAGATGCTCCAGTGCCCAGAGTCAACTTTCAGACAGACGCTCCCGTGCCCAGAGTCAACTTTCCGACAGACGCTCCTGTGCCCAGAGTCAACTTTCCGACAGACGCTCCAGTGCCCAGAGTCAACTTTCCGACAGACGCTCCTGTGCCCAGAGTCAACTTTCAGACAGACGCTTCTGTGCCCAAAGTCAACATTCCGACAGACGCTCCAGTGCCCAGAGTCAACTTTCCGACAGACGCTCCAGTGCCCAGAGTCAACTTTCAGACAGACGATCCTGTGCCCAGAGTCAACTTTCAGGCAGACGCTCCTGTGCCCAGAGTCAACTTTCAGACAGACGATCCTATACCCAGAGTCAACTTTCAGACAGACACTCCTGTGCCCAGAGTCAACTTTCAGACAGACGCTCCTGTGCCCAGAGTCAACTGTCGGACAGACGCTCCTGTGCCCAAAGTCAACTTTCCGACAGACGCTCCTGTGCCCAGAGTCAACTTTCCGACAGACGCTCCCGTGCCCAGAGACAACTGTCGGACAGACGCTCCTGTACCCAGAGTCAACTTTCAGACAGACGCTGCTGTGCCCAGAGTCAACTTTCCGACAGACGCTCCTGTGCCCAGAGTCAATTTTCGGACAGACGATCCTGTGCCCAGAATCAACATACAGACAGACACTCCTGTGCCCAGAGTCAACTTTCCGACTGACGCTCCAATGCCCAGAGTCAACTTTCCGACAGACGATACTGTGCCCAGAGTCAACTTTCAGACAGACACTCCCGTGCCCAGAGTCAACTTTCAGACAGATGCTCCTGTGCCCAGAGTCAACTTTCAGACAGACGCTCCAGTGCCCAGACTCAACTTTCCGACAGACGATCCTGTGCCCAGAGTCAACTTTCAGACAGACACTCCCGTGCCCAGAGTCAACTTTCAGACAGACGCTCCAGTGCCCAGAGTCAACTTTCCGACAGACGCTCCAGAACCCAGAGTCAACTTTCCGACAGATGCTCCAGTGCCCAGAGTCAACTTTCAGACAGACGCTCCTGTGCCCAAAGTCAACTTTCCGACAGACGCTCCAGTGCCCAGTGTCAACTTTCAGGCAGACGCTCCTGTGCCCAGAGTCAACTTTCAGACAGACGATCCTATACCCAGAGTCAACTTTCAGACAGACACTCCTGTGCCCAGAGTCAACTTTCAGACAGACGCTCCTGTGCCCAGAGTCAACTGTCGGACAGACGCTCCTGTGCCCAAAGTCAACTTTCCGACAGACGCTCCTGTGCCCAGAGTCAACTTTCCGACAGATGCTCCAGTGCCCAGAGTCAACTTTCAGACAGACGCTCCCGTGCCCAGAGTCAACTTTCCGACAGACGCTCCTGTGCCCAGATTCAACTTTCAGACAGACGATCCTGTGTCCAGAGTCAACTTTCAGGCAGACGCTCCTGTGCCCAGAGTCAACTTTCAGACAGACGCTCCAGTGCCCAGAGTCAACCTTCCGACAGACGCTCCAGTGCCCAGAGTCAACTTTCAGACAGATGATCCTGTGCCCAGAGTCAACTTTCAGATAGATGCTCCTCTGCCCAGAGTCAACTTTCAGGCAGACGCTCTTGTGCCCAGAGTCAACTTTCCGACAGACGCTCCTGTGCCCAGAGTCAACTTTCAGACAGATGCTCCAGTGCCCAGAGTCAACTTTCAGACAGACGCTCCTGTGCCCAAAGTCAACTTTCCGACAGACGCTCCAGTGCCCAGAGTCAACTTTCCGACAGACGCTCCAGTGCCCAGAGTCAACTTTCAGGCAGACGCTCCTGTGCCCAGAGTCAACTTTCAGACAGACGATCCTATACCCAGAGTCAACTTTCAGACAGACACTCCTGTGCCCAGAGTCAACTTTCAGACAGACGCTCCTGTGCCCAGAGTCAACTGTCGGACAGACGCTCCTATGCCCAAAGTCAACTTTCCGACAGACGCTCCTGTGCCCAGAGTCAACTTTCCGACAGACGCTCCCGTGCCCAGAGACAACTGTCGGACAGACGCTCCTGTACCCAGAGTCAACTTTCAGACAGACGCTGCTGTGCCCAGAGTCAACTTTCCGACAGACGCTCCTGTGCCCATAGTAAACTTTCGGACAGACGATCCTGTGCCCAGAATCAACATTCAGACAGACACTCCTGTGCCCAGAGTCAACTTTCCAACTGACGCTCCAGTGCCCAGACTCAACTTTCCGACAGACGATCCTGTGCCCAGAGTCAACTTTCCGACAGACGCTCCAGTGCCCAGAGTCAACTTTCCGACAGACGCTCCTGTGCCCAGAGTCAACTTTCCGACAGACGCTCCTGTGCCCAGAGTCAAATTTCAGACAGACGATCCTGTGTCCAGAGACAACTTTCAGGCAGACGCTCCAGTGCCCAGAGTCAACTTTCCGACAGACGCTCCAGTGCCCAGAGTCAACTTTCAGACAGACGCACCTGTGCCCAGAGTCAACGTTCCGACAGACGCTCCTGTGCCCAGAGTCAACTTTCCGACAGACGCTCCTGTGCCCAGAGTCAACGTTCCGACAGACGCTCCTGTGCCCAGAGTCAACTTTCCGACAGACGTTCCTTGCCCAGAGACAACTGTCGGACAGACGCTCCTGTACCCAGAGTCAACTTTCAGACAGACGATCCTGTGCCCAGAGTCAACTTTCAGACAGACGCTCCTGTGCCCAGAGGCAACGTTCAGACAGACACTCCTGTGCCGAGAGTCAACTTTCAGACAGACACTCCTGTGCACAGAGTCAACATTCAGACAGACGCTCCTGTGTCCAGAGTCAACTTTCCGACAGACGCTCCTGTGCCCAGAGACAACTTTCAGACAGATGCTCCTGTGCCCAGAGTCAACTGTCGGACAGACGCTCCCGTGCCCAAAGTCAACTTTCCGACAGACGCTCCCGTACCCATAGTCAACTTTCCGACAGACGCTCTCGTGCCTAGAGACAACTGTCGGACAGACGCTCCTGTACCCAGAGTCAACTTTCAGACAGACGCTGCTGTGCCCAGAGACAACTTTCCGACAGACGCTCCTGTGCCCAGAGTCAACTTTCGGACAGACGATCCTGTGCCCAGAATCAACATTCAGACAGACACTCCTGTGCCCAGAGTCAACTTTCCGACAGACGCTCCAGTGCCCAGACTCAACTTTCCGACAGACGATCCTGTGCCCAGAGTCAACTTTCAGATAGATGCTCCAGTGCCCAGAGTCAACTTTCCGACAGACGCTCCAGTGCCCAGAGTCAACTTTCCGACAGACTCTCCAGTGCCCAGAGTCAACGTTCAGACAGACGCTCCTGTGCCCAAAGTCAACTTTCCGACAGATGCTCCAGAGCCCAGAGTCAACTTTCCGACAGACGCTCCAGTGCCCAGAGTCAACTTTCCGACAGACGCTCCTGTGCCGAGAGTCAACTTTCCGACAGATGCTCCTGTGCCCAGAGTCAACCTTCCGACAGACGCTCCAGTGCCCAGAGTCAACTTTCCGACAGACCCTCCTGTGCCCAGAGTCAACTTTCAGACAGACGCACCTGTGCCCAAAGTCAACTTTCCGACAGACGCTCCAGTGCCCAGAGTCAACTTTCCGACCGACGATCCTGTGCCCAGAGTCAACTTTCAGGCAGACGCTCCTGTGCCCAGAGTCAACTTTCAGACAGACGATCCTATACCCAGAGTCAACTTTCAGACAGACACTCCTGTGCCCAGAGTCAACTTTCAGACAGACGCTCCTGTGCCCAGAGTCAACTGTCGGACAGACGCTCCTGTGCCCAAAGTCAACTTTCCGACAGACGCTCCTGTGCCCAGAGTCAACTTTCCGACAGATGCTCCAGTGCCCAGAGTCAACTTTCAGACAGACGCTCCCGTGCCCAGAGTCAACTTTCCGACAGACGCTCCTGTGCCCAGATTCAACTTTCGGACAGACGATCCTGTGCCCAGAATCAACATTCAGACAGACACTCCTGTGCCCAGAGTCAACTTTCCAACTGACGCTCCAGTGCCCAGACTCAACTTTCCGACAGACGATCCTGTGCCCAGAGTCAACTTTCCGACAGACGCTCCAGTGCCCAGAGTCAACTTTCCGGCAGACGCTCCTGTGCCCAGAGTCAACTTTTCGACAGACGCTCCTGTGCCCAGAGTCAAATTTCAGACAGACGATCCTGTGTCCAGAGTCAACTTTCAGGCAGACGCTCCAGTGCCCAGAGTCAACTTTCCGACAGACGCTCCAGTGCCCAGAGTCAACTTTCAGACAGACGCACCTGTGCCCAAAGTCAACTTTCCGACAGATGCTCCAGTGCCCAGAGTCAGCTTTCCGACAGACGCTCCAGTGCCCAGAGTCAACTTTCCGACAGACGCTCCTGTGCCGAGAGTCAACTTTCCGACAGATGCTCCTGTGCCCAGAGTCAACTTTCCGACAGACGCTCCAGTGCCCAGAGTCAACTTTCCGACAGACGCTCCTGTGCCCAGAGTCAACTTTCAGACAGACGCTCCTGTGCCCAAAGTCAACTTTCCGACAGACGCTCCAGTGCCCAGAGTCAACTTTCCGACAGACGCTCCAGTGCCCAGAGTCAACTTTCAGACAGACGATCCTGTGCCCAGAGTCAACTTTCAGGCAGACGCTCCTGTGCCCAGAGTCAACTTTCAGACAGACGATCCTATACCCAGAGTCAACTTTCAGACAGACACTCCTGTGCCCAGAGTCAACTTTCAGACAGACGCTCCTGTGCCCAGAGTCAACTGTCGGACAGACGCTCCTGTGCCCAAAGTCAACTTTCCGACAGACGCTCCTGTGCCCAGAGTCAACTTTCCGACAGACGCTCCCGTGCCCAGAGACAACTGTCGGACAGACGCTCCTGTACCCAGAGTCAACTTTCAGACAGACGCTGCTGTGCCCAGAGTCAACTTTCCGACAGACGCTCCTGTGCCCAGAGTCAATTTTCGGACAGACGATCCTGTGCCCAGAATCAACATTCAGACAGACACTCCTGTGCCCAGAGTCAACTTTCCGACTGACGCTCCAGTGCCCAGACTCAACTTTCCGACAGACGATACTGTGCCCAGAGTCAACTTTCAGACAGACACTTCCGTGCCCAGAGTCAACTTTCAGACAGATGCTCCTGTGCCCAGAGTCAACTTTCAGACAGACGCTCCAGTGCCCAGACTCAACTTTCCGACAGACGATCCTGTGCCCAGAGTCAACTTTCAGACAGACACTCCCGTGCCCAGAGTCAACTTTCAGACAGACGCTCCAGTGCCCAGAGTCAACTTTCCGACAGACGCTCCAGAACCCAGAGTCAACTTTCCGACAGATGCTCCAGTGCCCAGAGTCAACTTTCAGACAGACGCTCCTGTGCCCAAAGTCAACTTTCCGACAGACGCTCCAGTGCCCAGTGTCAACTTTCAGGCAGACGCTCCTGTGCCCAGAGTCAACTTTCAGACAGACGATCCTATACCCAGAGTCAACTTTCAGACAGACACTCCTGTGCCCAGAGTCAACTTTCAGACAGACGCTCCTGTGCCCAGAGTCAACTGTCGGACAGACGCGCCTGTGCCCAAAGTCAACTTTCCGACAGACGCTCCTGTGCCCAGAGTCAACTTTCCGACAGATGCTCCAGTGCCCAGAGTCAACTTTCAGACAGACGCTCCCGTGCCCAGAGTCAACTTTCCGACAGACGCTCCTGTGCCCAGAGTCAACTTTCCGACAGATGCTCCAGTGCCCAGAGTCAACTTTCAGACAGACGCTCCCGTGCCCAGAGTCAACTTTCCGACAGACGCTCCTGTGCCCAGAGTCAACTTTCCGACAGACGCTCCAGTGCCCAGAGTCAACTTTCCGACAGACGCTCCTGTGCCCAGAGTCAACTTTCAGACAGACGCTCCTGTGCCCAAAGTCAACATTCCGACAGACGCTCCAGTGCCCAGAGTCAACTTTCCGACAGACGCTCCAGTGCCCAGAGTCAACTTTCAGACAGACGATCCTGTGCCCAGAGTCAACTTTCAGGCAGACGCTCCTGTGCCCAGAGTCAACTTTCAGACAGACGATCCTATACCCAGAGTCAACTTTCAGACAGACACTCCTGTGCCCAGAGTCAACTTTCAGACAGACGCTCCTGTGCCCAGAGTCAACTGTCGGACAGACGCTCCTGTGCCCAAAGTCAACTTTCCGACAGACGCTCCTGTGCCCAGAGTCAACTTTCCGACAGACGCTCCCGTGCCCAGAGACAACTGTCGGACAGACGCTCCTGTACCCAGAGTCAACTTTCAGACAGACGCTGCTGTGCCCAGAGTCAACTTTCCGACAGACGCTCCTGTGCCCAGAGTCAATTTTCGGACAGACGATCCTGTGCCCAGAATCAACATACAGACAGACACTCCTGTGCCCAGAGTCAACTTTCCGACTGACGCTCCAATGCCCAGACTCAACTTTCCGACAGACGATACTGTGCCCAGAGTCAACTTTCAGACAGACACTCCCGTGCCCAGAGTCAACTTTCAGACAGATGCTCCTGTGCCCAGAGTCAACTTTCAGACAGACGCTCCAGTGCCCAGACTCAACTTTCCGACAGACGATCCTGTGCCCAGAGTCAACTTTCAGACAGACACTCCCGTGCCCAGAGTCAACTTTCAGACAGACGCTCCAGTGCCCAGAGTCAACTTTCCGACAGACGCTCCAGAACCCAGAGTCAACTTTCCGACAGATGCTCCAGTGCCCAGAGTCAACTTTCAGACAGACGCTCCTGTGCCCAAAGTCAACTTTCCGACAGACGCTCCAGTGCCCAGTGTCAACTTTCAGGCAGACGCTCCTGTGCCCAGAGTCAACTTTCAGACAGACGATCCTATACCCAGAGTCAACTTTCAGACAGACACTCCTGTGCCCAGAGTCAACTTTCAGACAGACGCTCCTGTGCCCAGAGTCAACTGTCGGACAGACGCTCCTGTGCCCAAAGTCAACTTTCCGACAGACGCTCCTGTGCCCAGAGTCAACTTTCCGACAGATGCTCCAGTGCCCAGAGTCAACTTTCAGACAGACGCTCCCGTGCCCAGAGTCAACTTTCCGACAGACGCTCCTGTGCCCAGATTCAACTTTCAGACAGACGATCCTGTGTCCAGAGTCAACTTTCAGGCAGACGCTCCTGTGCCCAGAGTCAACTTTCAGACAGACGCTCCAGTGCCCAGAGTCAACCTTCCGACAGACGCTCCAGTGCCCAGAGTCAACTTTCAGACAGATGATCCTGTGCCCAGAGTCAACTTTCAGATAGATGCTCCTCTGCCCAGAGTCAACTTTCAGGCAGACGCTCTTGTGCCCAGAGTCAACTTTCCGACAGACGCTCCTGTGCCCAGAGTCAACTTTCAGACAGATGCTCCAGTGCCCAGAGTCAACTTTCAGACAGACGCTCCTGTGCCCAAAGTCAACTTTCCGACAGACGCTCCAGTGCCCAGAGTCAACTTTCCGACAGACGCTCCAGTGCCCAGAGTCAACTTTCAGGCAGACGCTCCTGTGCCCAGAGTCAACTTTCAGACAGACGATCCTATACCCAGAGTCAACTTTCAGACAGACACTCCTGTGCCCAGAGTCAACTTTCAGACAGACGCTCCTGTGCCCAGAGTCAACTGTCGGACAGACGCTCCTATGCCCAAAGTCAACTTTCCGACAGACGCTCCTGTGCCCAGAGTCAACTTTCCGACAGACGCTCCCGTGCCCAGAGACAACTGTCGGACAGACGCTCCTGTACCCAGAGTCAACTTTCAGACAGACGCTGCTGTGCCCAGAGTCAACTTTCCGACAGACGCTCCTGTGCCCATAGTAAACTTTCGGACAGACGATCCTGTGCCCAGAATCAACATTCAGACAGACACTCCTGTGCCCAGAGTCAACTTTCCAACTGACGCTCCAGTGCCCAGACTCAACTTTCCGACAGACGATCCTGTGCCCAGAGTCAACTTTCCGACAGACGCTCCAGTGCCCAGAGTCAACTTTCCGACAGACGCTCCTGTGCCCAGAGTCAACTTTCCGACAGACGCTCCTGTGCCCAGAGTCAAATTTCAGACAGACGATCCTGTGTCCAGAGACAACTTTCAGGCAGACGCTCCAGTGCCCAGAGTCAACTTTCCGACAGACGCTCCAGTGCCCAGAGTCAACTTTCAGACAGACGCACCTGTGCCCAGAGTCAACGTTCCGACAGACGCTCCTGTGCCCAGAGTCAACTTTCCGACAGACGCTCCTGTGCCCAGAGTCAACGTTCCGACAGACGCTCCTGTGCCCAGAGTCAACTTTCCGACAGACGTTCCTTGCCCAGAGACAACTGTCGGACAGACGCTCCTGTACCCAGAGTCAACTTTCAGACAGACGATCCTGTGCCCAGAGTCAACTTTCAGACAGACGCTCCTGTGCCCAGAGGCAACGTTCAGACAGACACTCCTGTGCCGAGAGTCAACTTTCAGACAGACACTCCTGTGCACAGAGTCAACATTCAGACAGACGCTCCTGTGTCCAGAGTCAACTTTCCGACAGACGCTCCTGTGCCCAGAGACAACTTTCAGACAGATGCTCCTGTGCCCAGAGTCAACTGTCGGACAGACGCTCCCGTGCCCAAAGTCAACTTTCCGACAGACGCTCCCGTACCCATAGTCAACTTTCCGACAGACGCTCTCGTGCCTAGAGACAACTGTCGGACAGACGCTCCTGTACCCAGAGTCAACTTTCAGACAGACGCTGCTGTGCCCAGAGACAACTTTCCGACAGACGCTCCTGTGCCCAGAGTCAACTTTCGGACAGACGATCCTGTGCCCAGAATCAACATTCAGACAGACACTCCTGTGCCCAGAGTCAACTTTCCGACAGACGCTCCAGTGCCCAGACTCAACTTTCCGACAGACGATCCTGTGCCCAGAGTCAACTTTCAGATAGATGCTCCAGTGCCCAGAGTCAACTTTCCGACAGACGCTCCAGTGCCCAGAGTCAACTTTCCGACAGACTCTCCAGTGCCCAGAGTCAACGTTCAGACAGACGCTCCTGTGCCCAAAGTCAACTTTCCGACAGATGCTCCAGAGCCCAGAGTCAACTTTCCGACAGACGCTCCAGTGCCCAGAGTCAACTTTCCGACAGACGCTCCTGTGCCGAGAGTCAACTTTCCGACAGATGCTCCTGTGCCCAGAGTCAACCTTCCGACAGACGCTCCAGTGCCCAGAGTCAACTTTCCGACAGACCCTCCTGTGCCCAGAGTCAACTTTCAGACAGACGCACCTGTGCCCAAAGTCAACTTTCCGACAGACGCTCCAGTGCCCAGAGTCAACTTTCCGACCGACGATCCTGTGCCCAGAGTCAACTTTCAGGCAGACGCTCCTGTGCCCAGAGTCAACTTTCAGACAGACGATCCTATACCCAGAGTCAACTTTCAGACAGACACTCCTGTGCCCAGAGTCAACTTTCAGACAGACGCTCCTGTGCCCAAAGTCAACTTTCAGACAGACACTCCTGTGCCCAGAGTCAACTTTCAGACAGCCGCTCCTGTGCCCAGAGTCAACTTTCAGGCAGACGATCCTATACCCAGAGTCAACTTTCAGACAGACGCTCCTGTGCCCAGAGTCAACTTTCCGACAGACACTCCAGTGCTCAGAGTCAACTTTCAGACAGACGCTCCAGTGCTCAGAGTCAACTTTCAGACAGACGCCCCAGTGCCCAGAGTCAACCTTCCGACAGACGCTCCAGTGCCCAGAGTCAACTTTCAGACAGATGATCCTGTGCCCAGAGTCAACTTTCAGATAGATGC
Source organism: Hypanus sabinus (assembly GCF_030144855.1). Classification (NCBI taxonomy): domain Eukaryota; kingdom Metazoa; phylum Chordata; class Chondrichthyes; order Myliobatiformes; family Dasyatidae; genus Hypanus; species Hypanus sabinus. The sequence goes on along the minus strand of NW_026779329.1, from coordinate 41,078 downwards.
TCCTCTGCCCAGAGTCAACTTTCAGGCAGACGCTCTTGTGCCCAGAGTCAACTTTCCGACAGACGCTCCTGTGCCCAGAGTCAACTTTCAGACAGATGCTCCAGTGCCCAGAGTCAACTTTCCGACAGACGATCCTGTGCCCAGAGTCAACTTTCAGACAGACGCTCCTGTGCCCAAAGTCAACTTTCCGACAGACGGTTTCCGACAGACGCTCCAGTGCCCAGAGTCAACTTTCAGACAGACGATCCTGTGCCCAGAGTCAACTTTCAGGCAGACGCTCCTGTGCCCAGAGTCAACTTTCAGACAGACGATCCTATACCCAGAGTCAACTTTCAGACAGACACTCCTGTGCCCAGAGTCAACTTTCAGACAGACGCTCCTGTGCCCAGAGTCAACTGTCGGACAGACGCTCCTATGCCCAAAGTCAACTTTCCGACAGACGCTCCTGTGCCCAGAGTCAACTTTCCGACAGACGCTCCCGTGCCCAGAGACAACTGTCGGACAGACGCTCCTGTACCCAGAGTCAACTTTCAGACAGACGCTGCTGTGCCCAGAGTCAACTTTCCGACAGACGCTCCTGTGCCCATAGTAAACTTTCGGACAGACGATCCTGTGCCCAGAATCAACATTCAGACAGACACTCCTGTGCCCAGAGTCAACTTTCCAACTGACGCTCCAGTGCCCAGACTCAACTTTCCGACAGACGATCCTGTGCACAGAGTCAACTTTCCGACAGACGCTCCAGTGCCCAGAGTCAACTTTCCGGCAGACGCTCCTGTGCCCAGAGTCAACTTTTCGACAGACGCTCCTGTGCCCAGAGTCAAATTTCAGACAGACGATCCTGTGTCCAGAGTCAACTTTCAGGCAGACGCTCCAGTGCCCAGAGTCAACTTTCCGACAGACGCTCCAGTGCCCAGAGTCAACTTTCAGACAGACGCACCTGTGCCCAAAGTCAACTTTCCGACAGATGCTCCAGTGCCCAGAGTCAGCTTTCCGACAGACGCTCCAGTGCCCAGAGTCAGCTTTCCGACAGACGCTCCTGTGCCGAGAGTCAACTTTCCGACAGACGCTCCTGTGCCCAGAGTCAACTTTCCGACAGACGCTCCAGTGCCCAGAGTCAACTTTCCGACAGACGCTCCTGTGCCCAGAGTCAACTTTCAGACAGACGCTCCTGTGCCCAAAGTCAACTTTCCGACAGACGCTCCAGTGCCCAGAGTCAACTTTCCGACAGACGCTCCAGTGCCCAGAGTCAACTTTCAGACAGACGATCCTGTGCCCAGAGTCAACTTTCAGGCAGACGCTCCTGTGCCCAGAGTCAACTTTCAGACAGACGATCCTATACCCAGAGTCAACTTTCAGACAGACACTCCTGTGCCCAGAGTCAACTTTCAGACAGACGCTCCTGTGCCCAGAGTCAACTGTCGGACAGACGCTCCTGTGCCCAAAGTCAACTTTCCGACAGACGCTCCTGTGCCCAGAGTCAACTTTCCGACAGACGCTCCCGTGCCCAGAGACAACTGTCGGACAGACGCTCCTGTACCCAGAGTCAACTTTCAGACAGACGCTGCTGTGCCCAGAGTCAACTTTCCGACAGACGCTCCTGTGCCCAGAGTCAATTTTCGGACAGATGATCCTGTGCCCAGAATCAACATTCAGACAGACACTCCTGTGCCCAGAGTCAACTTTCCGACTGACGCTCCAGTGCCCAGACTCAACTTTCCGACAGACGATACTGTGCCCAGAGTCAACTTTCAGACAGACACTCCCGTGCCCAGAGTCAACTTTCAGACAGATGCTCCTGTGCCCAGAGTCAACTTTCAGACAGACGCTCCAGTGCCCAGACTCAACTTTCCGACAGACGATCCTGTGCCCAGAGTCAACTTTCAGACAGACACTCCCGTGCCCAGAGTCAACTTTCAGACAGACGCTCCAGTGCCCAGAGTCAACATTCCGACAGACGCTCCAGAACCCAGAGTCAACGTTCCGACAGATGCTCCAGTGCCCAGAGTCAACTTTCAGACAGACGCTCCTGTGCCCAAAGTCAACTTTCCGACAGACGCTCCAGTGCCCAGTGTCAACTTTCAGGCAGACGCTCCTGTGCCCAGAGTCAACTTTCAGACAGACGATCCTATACCCAGAGTCAACTTTCAGACAGACACTCCTGTGCCCAGAGTCAACTTTCAGACAGACGCTCCTGTGCCCAGAGTCAACTGTCGGACAGACGCTCCTGTGCCCAAATTCAACTTTCCGACAGACGCTCCTGTGCCCAGAGTCAACTTTCCGACAGATGCTCCAGTGCCCAGAGTCAACTTTCAGACAGACGCTCCCGTGCCCAGAGTCAACTTTCCGACAGACGCTCCTGTGCCCAGAGTCAACTTTCAGACAGACGATCCTGTGTCCAGAGTCAACTTTCAGGCAGACGCTCCTGTGCCCAGAGTCAACTTTCAGACAGACGCTCCAGTGCCCAGAGTCAACTTTCCGACAGACGCTCCAGTGCCCAGAGTCAACTTTCCGACAGACGCTCCAGTGCCCAGAGTCAACTTTCAGACAGACGCACCTGTGCCCAAAGTCAACTTTCCGACAGATGCTCCAGTGCCCAGAGTCAACTTTCCGACAGACGCTCCAGTGCCCAGAGTCAACTTTCCGACAGACGCTCCTGTGCCGAGAGTCAACTTTCCGACAGACGCTCCTGTGCCCAGAGTCAACTTTCCGACAGACGCTCCAGTGCCCAGAGTCAACTTTCCGACAGACGCTCCTGTGCCCAGAGTCAACTTTCAGACAGACGCACCTGTGCCCAAAGTCAACTTTCCGACAGACGCTCCAGTGCACAGAGTCAACTTTCCGACCGACGATCCTGTGCCCAGAGTCAACTTTCAGGCAGACGCTCCTGTGCCCAGAGTCAACTTTCAGACAGACGATCCTATACCCAGAGTCAACTTTCAGACAGACACTCCTGTGCCCAGAGTCAACTTTCAGACAGACGCTCCTGTGCCCAGAGTCAACTTTCAGACAGACACTCCTGTGCCCAGAGTCAACTTTAAGACAGCCGCTCCTGTGCCCAGAGTCAACTTTCAGACAGACGATCCTATACCCAGAGTCAACTTTCAGACAGACACTCCTGTGCCCAGAGTAAACTTTCAGACAGACGCTCCTGTGCCCATAGTCAACTTTCAGACAGACGCTCCTCTGCCCAGAGTCAACTTTCCGACAGACGCTCCAGTGCCCAGAGTCAACTTTCCGACAGACGCTCCTGTGCCCAAAGTCAACTTTCAGGCAGACGCTCTTGTGCCCAGAGTCAACTTTCCGACAGACGCTCCAGTGCCCAGAGTCAACTTTCAGACAGACGATCCTGTGCCCAGAGTCAACTTTCAGACAGACTCTCCTCTGCCCAGAGTCAACTTTCCGACAGACGCTCCAGTGCCCAGAGTCAACTTTCCGACAGACGCTCCTGTGCCCAGAGTCAACTTTCAGACAGACTCTCCTCTGCCCAGAGTCAACTTTCAGGCAGACGCTCTTGTGCCCAGAGTCAACTTCCCGACAGACGCTCCTGTACCCAGAGTCAACTTTCAGACAGACGCTCCTCTGCCGACTCAACTTTCAGATAGACGATCCTGTGCCCAGAGTCAACTTTCAGACAGACGCTCCTGTGCCCAGAGTCAACTTTCAGACAGACGCTCCAGTGCCCAGAGTCAACTTTCCGACAGACGCTCCAGTGTCCAGAGTCAACTTTCAGACAGACGATCCTGTGCCCATAGTCAACTTTCAGACAGACACTCCTGTGCCCAGAGTCAACTTTCAGACAGACGCTCCTGTGCCCAGAGTCAACTGTCGGACAGACGCTCCTGTGCCCAAAGTCAACTTTCCGACAGACGCTCCTGTGCCCAGAGTCAACTTTCCGACAGACGCTCCCGTGCCCAGAGACAACTGTCGGACAGACGCTCCTGTACCCAGAGTCAACTTTCAGACAGACGCTGCTGTGCCCAGAGTCAACTTTCCGACAGACGCTCCTGTGCCCAGAGTCAATTTTCGGACAGACGATCCTGTGCCCAGAGTCAACTTTCCGACAGACGCTCCAGTGCCCAGAGTCAACTTTCCGACAGACGCTCCTGTGCCGAGAGTCAACTTTCCGACAGACGCTCCTGTGCCCAGAGTCAACTTTCCGACAGACGATCCTGTGCCCATAGTCAACTTTCAGACAGACACTCCTGTGCCCAGAGTCAACTTTCAGACAGACGCTCCTGTGCCCAGAGTCAACTGTCGGACAGACGCTCCTGTGCCCAAAGTCAACTTTCCGACAGACGCTCCTGTGCCCAGAGTCAACTTTCCGACAGACGCTCCCGTGCCCAGAGACAACTGTCGGACAGACGCTCCTGTACCCAGAGTCAACTTTCAGACAGACGCTGCTGTGCCCAGAGTCAACTTTCCGACAGACGCTCCAGTGCCCAGACTCAACTTTCCGACAGACGATCCTGTGCCCAGAGTCAACTTTCAGACAGACACTCCCGTGCCCAGAGTCAACTTTCAGACAGACGCTCCAGTGCCCAGAGTCAACTTTCCGACAGACGCTCCAGAACCCAGAGTCAACTTTCCGACAGATGCTCCAGTGCCAAGAGTCAACTTTCAGACAGACGCTCCTGTGCCCAAAGTCAACTTTCCGACAGACGCTCCAGTGCCCAGAGTCAACTTTCAGGCAGACGCTCCTGTGCCCAGAGTCAACTTTCAGACAGACGATCCTATACCCAGAGTCAACTTTCAGACAGACACTCCTGTGCCCAGAGTCAACTTTCAGACAGACGCTCCTGTGCCCAGAGTCAACTGTCGGACAGACGCTCCTGTGCCCAAAGTCAACTTTCCGACAGACGCTCCTGTGCCCAGAGTCAACTTTCCGACAGACGCTCCTGTGCCCAGAGTCAACTTTCAGACAGACTCTCCTCTGCCCAGAGTCAACTTTCAGGCAGACGCTCTTGTGCCCAGAGTCAACTTCCCGACAGACGCTCCTGTACCCAGAGTCAACTTTCAGACAGACGCTCCTCTGCCGACTCAACTTTCAGATAGACGATCCTGTGCCCAGAGTCAACTTTCAGACAGACGCTCCTGTGCCCAGAGTCAACTTTCAGACAGACGCTCCAGTGCCCAGAGTCAACTTTCCGACAGACGCTCCAGTGTCCAGAGTCAACTTTCAGACAGACGATCCTGTGCCCATAGTCAACTTTCAGACAGACACTCCTGTGCCCAGAGTCAACTTTCAGACAGACGCTCCTGTGCCCAGAGTCAACTGTCGGACAGACGCTCCTGTGCCCAAAGTCAACTTTCCGACAGACGCTCCTGTGCCCAGAGTCAACTTTCCGACAGACGCTCCCGTGCCCAGAGACAACTGTCGGACAGACGCTCCTGTACCCAGAGTCAACTTTCAGACAGACGCTGCTGTGCCCAGAGTCAACTTTCCGACAGACGCTCCTGTGCCCAGAGTCAATTTTCGGACAGACGATCCTGTGCCCAGAATCAACATTCAGACAGACACTCCTGTGCCCAGAGTCATCTTTCCGACTGACGCTCCAGTGCCCAGACTCAACTTTCCGACAGACGATACTGTGCCCAGAGTCAACTTTCAGACAGACACTCCCGTGCCCAGAGTCAACTTTCAGACAGATGCTCCTGTGCCCAGAGTCAACTTTCAGACAGACGCTCCAGTGCCCAGACTCAACTTTCCGACAGACGATCCTGTGCCCAGAGTCAACTTTCAGACAGACACTCCCGTGCCCAGAGTCAACTTTCAGACAGACGCTCCAGTGCCCAGAGTCAACTTTCCGACAGACGCTCCAGAACCCAGAGTCAACTTTCCGACAGATGCTCCAGTGCCAAGAGTCAACTTTCAGACAGACGCTCCTGTGCCCAAAGTCAACTTTCCGACAGACGCTCCAGTGCCCAGAGTCAACTTTCAGGCAGACGCTCCTGTGCCCAGAGTCAACTTTCAGACAGACGATCCTATACCCAGAGTCAACTTTCAGACAGACACTCCTGTGCCCAGAGTCAACTTTCAGACAGACGCTCCTGTGCCCAGAGTCAACTGTCGGACAGACGCTCCTGTGCCCAAAGTCAACTTTCCGACAGACGCTCCTGTGCCCAGAGTCAACTTTCCGACAGATGCTCCAGTGCCCAGAGTCAACTTTCAGACAGACTCTCCCGTGCCCAGAGTCAACTTTCCGACAGACGCTCCTGTGCCCAGAGTCAACTTTCAGACAGACGATCCTGTGTCCAGAGTCAACTTTCAGGCAGACGCTCCTGTGCCCAGAGTCAACTTTCAGACAGACGCTCCAGTGCCCAGAGTCAACTTTCCGACAGACGCTCCAGTGCCCAGAGTCAACTTTCCGACAGACGCTCCTGTGCCCAGAGTCAACTTTCAGACAAACGCACCTGTGCCCAAAGTCAACTTTCCGACAGATGCTCCAGTGCCCAGAGTCAACTTTCCGACAGACGCTCCAGTGCCCAGAGTCAACTTTCCGACAGACGCTCCTGTGCCGAGAGTCAACTTTCCGACAGACGCTCCTGTGCCCAGAGTCAACTTTCCGACAGACGCTCCAGTGCCCAGAGTCAACTTTCCGACAGACGCTCCTGTGCCCAGAGTCAACTTTCAGACAGACGCACCTGTGCCCAAAGTCAACTTTCCGACAGACGCTCCAGTGCCCAGAGTCAACTTTCCGACCGACGCTCCTGTGCCCAGAGTCAACTTTCAGACAGACGATCCTATACCCAGAGTCAACTTTCAGACAGACACTCCTGTGCCCAGAGTCAACTTTCAGACAGACGCTCCTGTGCCCAGAGTCAACTTTCAGACAGACACTCCTGTGCCCAGAGTCAACTTTCAGACAGCCGCTCCTGTGCCCAGAGTCAACTTTCAGACAGACGATCCTATACCCAGAGTCAACTTTCAGACAGACACTCCTGTGCCCAGAGTAAACTTTCAGACAGACGCTCCTGTGCCCATAGTCAACTTTCAGACAGACGCTCCTCTGCCCAGAGTCAACTTTCCGACAGACGCTCCAGTGCCCAGAGTCAACTTTCCGACAGACGCTCCTGTGCCCAAAGTCAACTTTCAGGCAGACGCTCTTGTGCCCAGAGTCAACTTTCCGACAGACGCTCCAGTGCCCAGAGTCAACTTTCAGACAGACGATCCTGTGCCCAGAGTCAACTTTCAGACAGACTCTCCTCTGCCCAGAGTCAACTTTCCGACAGACGCTCCAGTGCCCAGAGTCAACTTTCCGACAGACGCTCCTGTGCCCAGAGTCAACTTTCAGACAGACTCTCCTCTGCCCAGAGTCAACTTTCAGGCAGACGCTCTTGTGCCCAGAGTCAACTTTCCGACAGACGCTCCTGTGCCCAGAGTCAACTTTCAGACAGACGCTCCTCTGCCGACTCAACTTTCAGATAGACGATCCTGTGCCCAGAGTCAACTTTCAGACAGACGCTCCTGTGCCCAGAGTCAACTTTCAGACAGACGCTCCAGTGCCCAGAGTCAACTTTCCGACAGACGCTCCAGTGTCCAGAGTCAACTTTCAGACAGACGATACTGTGCCCAGAGTCAACTTTCAGGCAGACGCTCCTGTGCCCAGAGGCAACTTTCAGACAGACGATCCTATACCCAGAGTCAACTTTCAGACAGACACTCCTGTGCCCAGAGTCAACTTTCAGACAGACGCTCCTGTGCCCAGAGTCAACTTTCCGACAGACACTCCAGTGCTCAGAGTCAACTTTCAGACAGACGCTCCAGTGCTCAGAGTCAACTTTCAGACAGACGCCCCAGTGCCCAGAGTCAACCTTCCGACAGACGCTCCTGTGCCCAGAGTCAACTTTCAGACAGATGATCCTGTGCCCAGAGTCAACTTTCAGATAGACGCTCCTCTGCCCAGAGTCAACTTTCCGACAGACGCTCCTGTGCCCAGAGTCAACTTTCAGACAGACGCTCCTGTGCCCAGAGTCAACTTTCAGACAGATGCTCCAGTGCCCAGAGTCAACTTTCCGACAGACGATCCTGTGCCCAGAGTCAACTTTCAGACAGACGCTCCTGTGCCCAAAGTCAACTTTCCGACAGACGCTCCAGTGCCCAGAGTCAACTTTCCGACAGACGCTCCAGTGCCCAGAGTCAACTTTCAGACAGACGATCCTGTGCCCAGAGTCAACTTACAGGCAGACGCTCCTGTGCCCAGAGTCAACTTTCAGACAGACGATCCTATACCCAGAGTCAACTTTCAGACAGACACTCCTGTGCCCAGAGTCAACTTTCAGACAGACGCTCCTGTGCCCAGAGTCAACTGTCGGACAGACGCTCCTGTGCCCAAAGTCAACTTTCCGACAGACGCTCCCGTGCCCAGAGACAACTGTCGGACAGACGCTCCTGTACCCAGAGTCAACTTTCAGACAGACGCTGCTGTGCCCAGAGTCAACTTTCCGACAGACGCTCCTGTGCCCAGAGTCAATTTTCGGACAGACGATCCTGTGCCCAGAATCAACATTCAGACAGACACTCCTGTGCTCAGAGTCAACTTTCCGACTGACGCTCCAGTGCCCAGAATCAACTTTCAGACAGACGCTCCAGTGCCCAGACTCAACTTTCCGACAGACGATCCTGTGCCCAGAGTCAACTTTCAGACAGACACTCCCGTGCCCAGAGTCAACTTTCAGACAGAAGCTCCAGTGCCCAGAGTCAACTTTCCGACAGACGCTCCAGAACCCAGAGTAAACTTTCCGACAGACGCTCCAGTGCCCAGAGTCAACTTTCAGACAGACGCTCCTGTGCCCAAAGTCAACTTTCCGACAGACGCTCCAGTCCCAGAGTCAACTTTCCGACAGACGCTCCAGTGCCTAGAGTCAGCTTTCCGACAGACGCTCCTGTGCCGAGAGTCAACTTTCAGATAGACGATCCTGTGCCCAGAGTCAACTTTCAGGCAGACGCTCCTGTGCCCAGAGTCAACTTTCAGACAGACGATCCTATACCCAGAGTCAACTTTCAGACAGACGCTCCTGTGCCCAGAGTAAACTTTCCGACAGACACTCCTGTGCCCAGAGTCAACTTTCAGACAGCCGCTTCTGTGCCCAGAGTCAACTTTCAGACAGACGATCCTATACCCAGAGTCAACTTTCAGACAGACGTTCCTCTGCCCAGAGTCAACTTTCCGACAGACGCTACTGTGCCCAGAGTCAACTTTCAGGCAGACGCTCTTGTGCCAAGAGTCAACTTTCCGACAGACGCTCCAGTGCCCAGAGTCAACTTTCAGACAGACGATCCTGTGCCCAGAGTCAACTTTCAGACAGACGCTCTTCTGCCCAGAGTCAACTTTCAGGCAGACGCTCTTGTGCCCAGAGTCAACTTCCCGAAAGACGCTCCTGTGCCCAGAGTCAACTTTCAGACAGACGCCCCTGTGCCCAGAGTCAACTTTCAGACAGACGCTCCAGTGCACAGAGTCAACTTTCCGACAGACGATCCTGTGCCCAGAGTCAACTTTCAGACAGACGCTCCTGTGCCCAAAGTCAACTTTCCGACAGACGCTCCAGTGCCCAGAGTCAACTTTCCGACAGACGCTACAGTGCCCAGAGTCAACTTTCAGACAGACGATCCTGTGCCCAGAGTCAACTTTCAGGCAGACGCTCCTGTGCCCAGAGTCAACTTTCAGACAGACGATCCTATACCCAGAGTCAACTTTCAGACAGACACTCCTGTGCCCAGAGTCAACTTTCAGATAGACGCTCCTGTGCCCAGAGTCAACTTTCCGACAGACACTCCTGTGCCCAGAGTCAACTTTCAGACAGCCGCTCCGGTGCCCAGAGTCAACTTTCAGACAGACGATCCTATACCCAGAGTCAACTTTCAGACAGACACTCCTGTGCCCAGAGTCAACTTTCAGACAGACACTCCAGTGCTCAGAGTCAACTTTCAGACAGACGCTCCAGTGCTCAGAGTCAACTTTCAGACAGATGATCCTGTGCCCAGAGTCAACTTTCAGACAGACGCTCTTGTGCCCAGAGTCAACTTTCAGGCAGACGCTCTTGTGCCCAGAGTCAACTTTCCGACAGACGCTCCTGTGCCCAGAGTCAACTTTCCGACAGATGATCCTGTGCCCAGAGTCAACTTTCAGACAGACGCTCCTGTGCCCAAAGTCAACTTTCCTACAGACGCTCCAGTGCCCAGAGTCAACTTTCCGACAGACGCTCCAGTGCCCAGAGTCAACTTTCAGACAGACGATCCTGTGCCCAGAGTCAACTTTCAGGCAGACGCTCCTGTGCCCAGAGTCAACTTTCAGACAGACGATCCTATACCCAGAGTCAACTTTCAGACAGACGCTCCTGTGCCCAGAGTCAACTTTCCGACAGACGTTCCTGTGCCCAGAGTCAACTTTCCGACAGACGCTCCTGTGCCCAGAGTCAACTTTCGGACAGACGATCCTGTGCCCAGAATCAACATTCAGACAGACACTCCTGTGCCCAGAGTCAACTTTCCGACAGACGCTCCAGTGCCCAGAGTCAACTTTCCGACAGACGATCCTGTGCCCAGTCAACTTTCAGACAGACGCTCCAGTGCCCAGAGTCAACGTTCCGACAGACGCTCCTGTGCCCAGAGTCAACTTTCCGACAGACGCTCCAGTGCCCAGAGTCAACTTTCAGACAGACGATCCTATACCCAGAGTCAACTTTCAGACAGACGCTCCTGTGCCCAGAGTAAACTTTCCGACAGACACTCCTGTGCCCAGAGTCAACTTTCAGACAGCCGCTTCTGTGCCCAGAGTCAACTTTCAGACAGACGATCCTATACCCAGAGTCAACTTTCAGACAGACGTTCCTCTGCCCAGAGTCAACTTTCCGACAGACGCTACTGTGCCCAGAGTCAACTTTCAGACAGCCGCTTCTGTGCCCAGAGTCAACTTTCAGACAGACGATCCTATACCCAGAGTCAACTTTCAGACAGACGTTCCTCTGCCCAGAGTCAACTTTCCGACAGACGCTACTGTGCCCAGAGTCAACTTTCAGGCAGACGCTCTTGTGCCAAGAGTCAACTTTCCGACAGACGCTCCAGTGCCCAGAGTCAACTTTCAGACAGACGATCCTGTGCCCAGAGTCAACTTTCAGACAGACGCTCCTCTGCCCAGAGTCAACTTTCAGGCAGACGCTCTTGTGCCCAGAGTCAACTTCCCGACAGACGCTCCTGTGCCCAGAGTCAACTTTCAGACAGACGCCCCTGTGCCCAGAGTCAACTTTCAGACAGACGCTCCAGTGCACAGAGTCAACTTTCCGACAGACGATCCTGTGCCCAGAGTCAACTTTCAGACAGACGCTCCTGTGCCCAAAGTCAACTTTCCGACAGACGCTCCAGTGCCCAGAGTCAACTTTCCGACAGACGCTACAGTGCCCAGAGTCAACTTTCAGACAGACGATCCTGTGCCCAGAGTCAACTTTCAGGCAGACGCTCCTGTGCCCAGAGTCAACTTTCAGACAGACGATCCTATACCCAGAGTCAACTTTCAGACAGACACTCCTGTGCCCAGAGTCAACTTTCAGATAGACGCTCCTGTGCCCAGAGTCAACTTTCCGACAGACACTCCTGTGCCCAGAGTCAACTTTCAGACAGCCGCTCCGGTGCCCAGAGTCAACTTTCAGACAGACGATCCTATACCCAGAGTCAACTTTCAGACAGACACTCCTGTGCCCAGAGTCAACTTTCAGACAGACACTCCAGTGCTCAGAGTCAACTTTCAGACAGACGCTCCAGTGCTCAGAGTCAACTTTCAGACAGATGATCCTGTGCCCAGAGTCAACTTTCAGACAGACGCTCTTGTGCCCAGAGTCAACTTTCAGGCAGACGCTCTTGTGCCCAGAGTCAACTTTCCGACAGACGCTCCTGTGCCCAGAGTCAACTTTCCGACAGATGATCCTGTGCCCAGAGTCAACTTTCAGACAGACGCTCCTGTGCCCAAAGTCAACTTTCCTACAGACGCTCCAGTGCCCAGAGTCAACTTTCCGACAGACGCTCCAGTGCCCAGAGTCAACTTTCAGACAGACGATCCTGTGCCCAGAGTCAACTTTCAGGCAGACGCTCCTGTGCCCAGAGTCAACTTTCAGACAGACGATCCTATACCCAGAGTCAACTTTCAGACAGACGCTCCTGTGCCCAGAGTCAACTTTCCGACAGACGTTCCTGTGCCCAGAGTCAACTTTCCGACAGACGCTCCTGTGCCCAGAGTCAACTTTCGGACAGACGATCCTGTGCCCAGAATCAACATTCAGACAGACACTCCTGTGCCCAGAGTCAACTTTCCGACAGACGCTCCAGTGCCCAGAGTCAACTTTCCGACAGACGATCCTGTGCCCAGTCAACTTTCAGACAGACGCTCCAGTGCCCAGAGTCAACGTTCCGACAGACGCTCCTGTGCCCAGAGTCAACTTTCCGACAGACGCTCCAGTGCCCAGAGTCAACTTTCAGACAGATGATCCTGTGCCCAGAGTCAACTTTCAGATAGACGCTCCTCTGCCCAGAGTCAACTTTCAGGCAGACGCTCTTGTCCCCAGAGTCAACTTTCCGACAGACGCTCCTGTGCCCAGAGTCAACTTTCAGACAGACGTTCCTGTGCCCAGAGTCAACTTTCAGACAGATGCTCCAGTGCCCAGAGTCAACTTTCCGACAGACGATCCTGTGACCAGAGTCAACTTTCAGACAGACGCTCCAGTGCCCAGAGTCAACTTTCAGACAGACGATCCTGTGCCCAGAGTCAACTTTCAGGCAGACGCTCCTGTGCCCAGAGTCAACTTTCAGACAGACGATCCTATACCCAGAGTCAACTTTCAGACAGACACTCCTGTGCCCAGAGTCAACTTTCAGACAGACGCTCCTGTGCCCAGAGTCAACTTTCGGACAGACGCTCCTGTGCCCAAAGTCAACTTTCCGACAGACGCTCCTGTGCCCAGAGTCAACTTTCCGACAGACGCTCCCGTGCCCAGAGACAACTGTCGGACAGAAGCTCCTGTACCCAGAGTCAACTTTCAGACAGACGCTGCTGTGCCCAGAGTCAACTTTCCGACAGACGCTCCTGTGCCCAGAGTCAATTTTCGGACAGACGATCCTGTGCCCAGAATCAACATTCAGACAGACACTCCTGTGCCCAGAGTCAACTTTCCGACTGACGCTCCAGTGCCCAGACTCAACTTTCCGACAGACGATCCTGTGCCCAGAGTCAACTTTCAGACAGACACTCCCGTGCCCAGAGTCAACTTTCAGACAGACGCTCCTGTGCCCAGAGTCAACTTTCAGACAGACGCTCCCGTGCCCAGACTCAACTTTCCGACAGACGATCCTGTGCCCAGAGTCAACTTTCAGACAGACACTCCCGTGCCCAGAGTCAACTTTCAGACAGACGCTCCAGTGCCCAGAGTCAACTTTCCGACAGACGCTCCAGAACCCAGAGTCAACTTTCCGACAGACGCTCCAGTGCCCAGAGTCAACTTTCAGACAGACGCTCCTGTGCCCAAAGTCAACTTTCCGACAGACGCTCCAGTGCCCAGAGTCAACTTTCAGGCAGACGCTCCTGTGCCCAGAGTCAACTTTCAGACAGACGATCCTATACCCAGAGTCAACTTTCAGACAGACACTCCTGTGCCCAGAGTCAACTTTCAGACAGACGCTCCTGTGCCCAGAGTCAACTGTCGGACAGACGCTCCTGTCCCCAAAGTCAACTTTCCGACAGACGCTCCTGTGCCCAGAGTCAACTTTCCGACAGACGCTCCAGTGCCCAGAGTCAACTTTCAGACAGACGCTCCCGTGCCCAGAGTCAACTTTCCGACAGACGCTCCTGTGCCCAGAGTCAACTTTCAGACAGACGATCCTGTGTCCAGAGTCAACTTTCAGGCAGATGCTCCTGTGCCCAGAGTCAACTTTCAGACAGACGCTCCAGTGCCCAGAGTCAACTTTCCGACAGACGCTCCAGTGCCCAGAGTCAACTTTCCGACAGACACTCCAGTGCCCAGAGTCAACTTTCAGACAGACGCACCTGTGCCCAAAGTCAACTTTCCGACAGATGCTCCAGTGCCCAGAGTCAACTTTCCGACAGACGCTCCAGTGCCCAGAGTCAACTTTCCGACAGACGCTCCTGTGCCGAGAGTCAACTTTCCGACAGACGCTCCTGTGCCCAGAGTCAACTTTCCGACAGACGCTCCAGTGCCCAGAGTCAACTTTCCGACAGACGCTCCTGTGCCCAGAGTCAACTTTCAGACAGACGCACCTGTGCCCAAAGTCAACTTTCCGACAGACGCTCCTGTGCCCAGAGTCAATTTTCGGACAGACGATCCTGTGCCCAGAATCAACATTCAGACAGACACTCCTGTGCCCAGAGTCAACTTTCCGACTGACGCTCCAGTGCCCAGACTCAACTTTCCGACAGACGATCCTGTGCCCAGAGTCAACTTTCAGACAGACGCTCCTGTGCCCAGAGTCAACTTTCAGACAGACGCTCCAGTGCCCAGACTCAACTTTCCGACAGACGATCCTGTGCCCAGAGTCAACTTTCAGACAGACACTCCCGTGCCCAGAGTCAACTTTCAGACAGACGCTCCAGTGCCCAGAGTCAACTTTCCGACAGACGCTCCAGAACCCAGAGTCAACTTTCCGACAGACGCTCCAGTGCCCAGAGTCAACTTTCAGACAGACGCTCCTGTGCCCAAAGTCAACTTTCCGACAGACGCTCCAGTGCCCAGAGTCAACTTTCAGGCAGACGCTCCTGTGCCCAGAGTCAACTTTCAGACAGACGATCCTATACCCAGAGTCAACTTTCAGACAGACACTCCTGTGCCCAGAGTCAACTTTCAGACAGACGCTCCTGTGCCCAGAGTCAACTGTCGGACAGACGCTCCTGTCCCCAAAGTCAACTTTCCGACAGACGCTCCTGTGCCCAGAGTCAACTTTCCGACAGACGCTCCAGTGCCCAGAGTCAACTTTCAGACAGACGCTCCCGTGCCCAGAGTCAACTTTCCGACAGACGCTCCTGTGCCCAGAGTCAACTTTCAGACAGACGATCCTGTGTCCAGAGTCAACTTTCAGGCAGACGCTCCTGTGCCCAGAGTCAACTTTCAGACAGACGCTCCAGTGCCCAGAGTCAACTTTCCGACAGACGCTCCAGTGCCCAGAGTCAACTTTCCGACAGACACTCCAGTGCCCAGAGTCAACTTTCAGACAGACGCACCTGTGCCCAAAGTCAACTTTCCGACAGATGCTCCAGTGCCCAGAGTCAACTTTCCGACAGACGCTCCAGTGCCCAGAGTCAACTTTCCGACAGACGCTCCTGTGCCGAGAGTCAACTTTCCGACAGACGCTCCTGTGCCCAGAGTCAACTTTCCGACAGACGCTCCAGTGCCCAGAGTCAACTTTCAGACAGATGATCCTGTGCCCAGAGTCAACTTTCAGATAGACGCTCCTCTGCCCAGAGTCAACTTTCAGGCAGACGCTCTTGTCCCCAGAGTCAACTTTCCGACAGACGCTCCTGTGCCCAGAGTCAACTTTCAGACAGACGTTCCTGTGCCCAGAGTCAACTTTCAGACAGATGCTCCAGTGCCCAGAGTCAACTTTCCGACAGACGATCCTGTGACCAGAGTCAACTTTCAGACAGACGCTCCAGTGCCCAGAGTCAACTTTCAGACAGACGATCCTGTGCCCAGAGTCAACTTTCAGGCAGACGCTCCTGTGCCCAGAGTCAACTTTCAGACAGACGATCCTATACCCAGAGTCAACTTTCAGACAGACACTCCTGTGCCCAGAGTCAACTTTCAGACAGACGCTCCTGTGCCCAGAGTCAACTTTCGGACAGACGCTCCTGTGCCCAAAGTCAACTTTCCGACAGACGCTCCTGTGCCCAGAGTCAACTTTCCGACAGACGCTCCCGTGCCCAGAGACAACTGTCGGACAGAAGCTCCTGTACCCAGAGTCAACTTTCAGACAGACGCTGCTGTGCCCAGAGTCAACTTTCCGACAGACGCTCCTGTGCCCAGAGTCAATTTTCGGACAGACGATCCTGTGCCCAGAATCAACATTCAGACAGACACTCCTGTGCCCAGAGTCAACTTTCCGACTGACGCTCCAGTGCCCAGACTCAACTTTCCGACAGACGATCCTGTGCCCAGAGTCAACTTTCAGACAGACACTCCCGTGCCCAGAGTCAACTTTCAGACAGACGCTCCTGTGCCCAGAGTCAACTTTCAGACAGACGCTCCCGTGCCCAGACTCAACTTTCCGACAGACGATCCTGTGCCCAGAGTCAACTTTCAGACAGACACTCCCGTGCCCAGAGTCAACTTTCAGACAGACGCTCCAGTGCCCAGAGTCAACTTTCCGACAGACGCTCCAGAACCCAGAGTCAACTTTCCGACAGACGCTCCAGTGCCCAGAGTCAACTTTCAGACAGACGCTCCTGTGCCCAAAGTCAACTTTCCGACAGACGCTCCAGTGCCCAGAGTCAACTTTCAGGCAGACGCTCCTGTGCCCAGAGTCAACTTTCAGACAGACGATCCTATACCCAGAGTCAACTTTCAGACAGACACTCCTGTGCCCAGAGTCAACTTTCAGACAGACGCTCCTGTGCCCAGAGTCAACTGTCGGACAGACGCTCCTGTCCCCAAAGTCAACTTTCCGACAGACGCTCCTGTGCCCAGAGTCAACTTTCCGACAGACGCTCCAGTGCCCAGAGTCAACTTTCAGACAGACGCTCCCGTGCCCAGAGTCAACTTTCCGACAGACGCTCCTGTGCCCAGAGTCAACTTTCAGACAGACGATCCTGTGTCCAGAGTCAACTTTCAGGCAGACGCTCCTGTGCCCAGAGTCAACTTTCAGACAGACGCTCCAGTGCCCAGAGTCAACTTTCCGACAGACGCTCCAGTGCCCAGAGTCAACTTTCCGACAGACACTCCAGTGCCCAGAGTCAACTTTCAGACAGACGCACCTGTGCCCAAAGTCAACTTTCCGACAGATGCTCCAGTGCCCAGAGTCAACTTTCCGACAGACGCTCCAGTGCCCAGAGTCAACTTTCCGACAGACGCTCCTGTGCCGAGAGTCAACTTTCCGACAGACGCTCCTGTGCCCAGAGTCAACTTTCCGACAGACGCTCCAGTGCCCAGAGTCAACTTTCCGACAGACGCTCCTGTGCCCAGAGTCAACTTTCAGACAGACGCACCTGTGCCCAAAGTCAACTTTCCGACAGACGCTCCTGTGCCCAGAGTCAATTTTCGGACAGACGATCCTGTGCCCAGAATCAACATTCAGACAGACACTCCTGTGCCCAGAGTCAACTTTCCGACTGACGCTCCAGTGCCCAGACTCAACTTTCCGACAGACGATCCTGTGCCCAGAGTCAACTTTCAGACAGACACTCCCGTGCCCAGAGTCAACTTTCAGACAGACGCTCCTGTGCCCAGAGTCAACTTTCAGACAGACGCTCCAGTGCCCAGACTCAACTTTCCGACAGACGATCCTGTGCCCAGAGTCAACTTTCAGACAGACACTCCCGTGCCCAGAGTCAACTTTCAGACAGACGCTCCAGTGCCCAGAGTCAACTTTCCGACAGACGCTCCAGAACCCAGAGTCAACTTTCCGACAGACGCTCCAGTGCCCAGAGTCAACTTTCAGACAGACGCTCCTGTGCCCAAAGTCAACTTTCCGACAGACGCTCCAGTGCCCAGAGTCAACTTTCAGGCAGACGCTCCTGTGCCCAGAGTCAACTTTCAGACAGACGATCCTATACCCAGAGTCAACTTTCAGACAGACACTCCTGTGCCCAGAGTCAACTTTCAGACAGACGCTCCTGTGCCCAGAGTCAACTGTCGGACAGACGCTCCTGTCCCCAAAGTCAACTTTCCGACAGACGCTCCTGTGCCCAGAGTCAACTTTCCGACAGACGCTCCAGTGCCCAGAGTCAACTTTCAGACAGACGCTCCCGTGCCCAGAGTCAACTTTCCGACAGACGCTCCTGTGCCCAGAGTCAACTTTCAGACAGACGATCCTGTGTCCAGAGTCAACTTTCAGGCAGACGCTCCTGTGCCCAGAGTCAACTTTCAGACAGACGCTCCAGTGCCCAGAGTCAACTTTCCGACAGACGCTCCAGTGCCCAGAGTCAACTTTCCGACAGACACTCCAGTGCCCAGAGTCAACTTTCAGACAGACGCACCTGTGCCCAAAGTCAACTTTCCGACAGATGCTCCAGTGCCCAGAGTCAACTTTCCGACAGACGCTCCAGTGCCCAGAGTCAACTTTCCGACAGACGCTCCTGTGCCGAGAGTCAACTTTCCGACAGACGCTCCTGTGCCCAGAGTCAACTTTCCGACAGACGCTCCAGTGCCCAGAGTCAACTTTCCGACAGACGCTCCTGTGCCCAGAGTCAACTTTCAGACAGACGCACCTGTGCCCAAAGTCAACTTTCCGACAGACGCTCCAGTGCCCAGAGTCAACTTTCCGACCGACGATCCTGTACCCAGAGTCAACTTTCAGGCAGACGCTCCTGTGCCCAGAGTCAACTTTCAGACAGACAATCCTGTGCCCAGAGTCAACTTTCAGACAGCCGCTCCTGTGCCCAGAGTCAACTTTCAGAGAGACGATCCTATACCCAGAGTCAACTTTCAGACAGACACTCCTGTGCCCAGAGTAAACTTTCAGAAAGACGCTCCTGTGCCCATAGTCAACTTTCAGACAGACGCTCTTGTGCCCAGAGTCAACGTTCCGACAGACGCTCCAGTGCCCAGAGTCAACTTTCAGACAGACGATCCTGTGCCCAGAGTCAACTTTCAGACAGACTCTCCTCTGCCCAGAGTCAACTTTCCGACAGACGCTCCAGTGCCCAGAGTCAACTTTCCGACAGACGCTCCTGTGCCCAGAGTCAACTTTCAGACAGACTCTCCTCTGCCCAGAGTCAACTTTCAGGCAGACGCTCTTGTGCCCAGAGTCAACTTTCCGACAGACGCTCCTGTGCCCAGAGTCAACTTTCAGACAGACGCTCCTCTGCCGACTCAACTTTCAGATAGACGATCCTGTGCCCAGAGTCAACTTTCAGACAGACGCTCCTGTGCCCAGAGTCAACTTTCAGACAGACGCTCCAGTGCCCAGAGTCAACTTTCCGACAGACGCTCCAGTGTCCAGAGTCAACTTTCAGACAGACGATCCTCTGCCCAGAGTCAACTTTCAGGCAGACGCTCCTGTGCCCAGAGGCAACTTTCAGACAGACGATCCTATACCCAGAGTCAACTTTCAGACAGACACTCCTGTTCCCAGAGTCAACTTTCAGACAGACGCTCCTGTGCCCAGAGTCAACCTTCCGACAGACGCTCCAGTGCCCAGAGTCAACTTTCAGACAGATGATCCTGTGCCCAGAGTCAACTTTCAGATAGACGCTCCTCTGCCCAGAGTCAACTTTCAGGCAGACGCTCTTGTCCCCAGAGTCAACTTTCCGACAGACGCTCCTGGGCCCAGAGTCAACTTTCAGACAGACGTTCCTGTGCCCAGAGTCAACTTTCAGACAGATGCTCCAGTGCCCAGAGTCAACTTTCCGACAGACGATCCTGTGCCCAGAGTCAACTTTCAGACAGACGCTCCTGTGCCCAAAGTCAACTTTCCGACAGACGCTCCAGTGCCCAGAGTCAACTTTCCGACAGACGCTCCAGTGCCCAGAGTCAACTTTCAGACAGACGATCCTGTGCCCAGAGTCAACTTTCAGGCAGACGCTCCTGTGCCCAGAGTCAACTTTCAGACAGACGATCCTATACCCAGAGTCAACTTTCAGACAGACGCTCCTGTGCCCAGAGTCAACTGTCGGACAGACGCTCCTGTGCCCAAAGTCAACTTTCCGACAGACGCTCCCGTGCCCAGAGACAACTGTCGGACAGACGCTCCTGTACCCAGAGTCAACTTTCAGACAGACGCTGCTGTGCCCAGAGTCAACTTTCCGACAGACGCTCCTGTGCCCAGAGTCAATTTTCGGACAGACGATCCTGTGCCCAGAATCAACATTCAGACAGACACTCCTGTGCCCAGAGTCAACTTTCCGACTGACGCTCCAGTGCCCAGACTCAACTTTCCGACAGACGATCCTGTGCCCAGAGTCAACTTTCAGACAGACACTCCCGTGCCCAGAGTCAACTTTCAGCCAGACGCTCCTGTGCCCAGAGTCAACTTTCAGACAGACGCTCCAGTGCCCAGACTCAACTTTCCGACCGACGATCCTGTGCCCAGAGTCAACTTTCAGACAGACACTCCCGTGCCCAGAGTAAACTTTCAGACAGACGCTCCAGTGCCCAGAGTCAACTTTCCGACAGACGCTCCAGAACCCAGAGTCAACTTTCCGACAGACGCTCCAGTGCCCAGAGTCAACTTTCAGACAGACGCTCCTGTGCCCAAAGTCAACTTTCCGACAGACGCTCCAGTGCCCAGAGTCAACTTTCCGACAGACGCTCCAGTGCCTAGGATCAGCTTTCCGACAGACGCTCCTGTGCCGAGAGTCAACTTTCAGACAGACGATCCTGTGCCCAGAGTCAACTTTCAGGCAGACGCTCCTGTGCCCAGAGACAACTTTCAGACAGACGATCCTATACCCAGAGTCAACTTTCAGACAGACGCTCCTGTGCCCAGAGTAAACTTTCCGACAGACACTCCTGTGCCCAGAGTCAACTTTCAGACAGCCGCTCCTGTGCCCAGAGTCAACTTTCAGACAGACGATCCTATACCCAGAGTCAACTTTCAGACAGACACCCCTGTGCCCAGAGTCAACTTTCAGACAGACGCTCCTGTGCCCAGAGTCAACTTTCAGACAGACGTTCCTCTGCCCAGAGTCAACTTTCCAACAGACGCTCCAGTGCCCAGAGTCAACTTTCCGACAGACGCTACTGTGCCCAGAGTCAACTTTCAGGCAGACGCTCTTGTGCCCAGAGTCAACTTTCCGACAGACACTCCAGTGCCCAGAGTCAACTTTCAGACAGACTATCCTGTGCCCAGAGTCAACTTTCAGACAGACGCTCCTCTGCCCAGAGTCAACTTTCAGGCAGACGCTCTTGTGCCCAGAGTCAACTTCCCGACAGACGCTCCTGTGCCCAGAGTCAACTTTCAGACAGACGCCCCTGTGCCCAGAGTCAACTTTCAGACAGACGCTCCAGTGCACAGAGTCAACTTTCCGACAGACGATCCTGTGCCCAGAGTCAACTTTCAGACAGACGCTCCTGTGCCCAAAGTCAACTTTCCGACAGACGCTCCAGTGCCCAGAGTCAACTTTCCGACAGACGCTCCAGTGCCCAGAGTCAACTTTCAGGCAGACGCTCCTGTGCCCAGAGTCAACTTTCAGACAGACGATCCTATACCCAGAGTCAACTTTCAGACAGACACTCCTGTGCCCAGAGTCAACTTTCAGATAGACGCTCCTGTGCCCAGAGTCAACTTTCCGACAGACACTCCTGTGCCCAGAGTCAACTTTCAGACAGCCGCTCCGGTGCCCAGAGTCAACTTTCAGACAGACGATCCTATACCCACAGTCAACTTTCAGACAGACACTCCTGTGCCCAGAGTCAACTTTCAGACAGACACTCCAGTGCTCAGAGTCAACTTTCAGACAGACGCTCCAGTGCTCAGAGTCAACTTTCAGACAGACGCTCCAGTGCCCAGAGTCAACCTTCCGACAGACGCTCCAGTGCCCAGAGTCAACTTTCAGACAGATGATCCTGTGCCCAGAGTCAACTTTCAGACAGACGCTCCTCTGCCCAGAGTCAACTTTCAGGCAGACGCTCTTGTGCCCAGAGTCAACTTTCCGACAGACGCTCCTGTGCCCAGAGTCAACTTTCCGACAGATGATCCTGTGCCCAGAGTCAACTTTCAGACAGACGCTCCAGTGCCCAGAGTCAACTTTCAGGCAGACGCTCCTGTGCCCAGAGTCAACTTTCAGACAGACGATCCTATACCCAGAGTCAACTTTCAGACAGACGCTCCTGTGCCCAGAGTCAACTGTCGGACAGACGCTCCTGTGCCCAAAGTCAACTTTCCGACAGACGCTCCCGTGCCCAGAGACAACTGTCGGACAGACGCTCCTGTACCCAGAGTCAACTTTCAGACAGACGCTGCTGTGCCCAGAGTCAACTTTCCGACAGACGCTCCTGTGCCCAGAGTCAATTTTCGGACAGACGATCCTGTGCCCAGAATCAACATTCAGACAGACACTCCTGTGCCCAGAGTCAACTTTCCGACTGACGCTCCAGTGCCCAGACTCAACTTTCCGACAGACGATCCTGTGCCCAGAGTCAACTTTCAGACAGACACTCCCGTGCCCAGAGTCAACTTTCAGCCAGACGCTCCTGTGCCCAGAGTCAACTTTCAGACAGACGCTCCAGTGCCCAGACTCAACTTTCCGACCGACGATCCTGTGCCCAGAGTCAACTTTCAGACAGACACTCCCGTGCCCAGAGTAAACTTTCAGACAGACGCTCCAGTGCCCAGAGTCAACTTTCCGACAGACGCTCCAGAACCCAGAGTCAACTTTCCGACAGACGCTCCAGTGCCCAGAGTCAACTTTCAGACAGACGCTCCTGTGCCCAAAGTCAACTTTCCGACAGACGCTCCAGTGCCCAGAGTCAACTTTCCGACAGACGCTCCAGTGCCTAGGATCAGCTTTCCGACAGACGCTCCTGTGCCGAGAGTCAACTTTCAGACAGACGATCCTGTGCCCAGAGTCAACTTTCAGGCAGACGCTCCTGTGCCCAGAGACAACTTTCAGACAGACGATCCTATACCCAGAGTCAACTTTCAGACAGACGCTCCTGTGCCCAGAGTAAACTTTCCGACAGACACTCCTGTGCCCAGAGTCAACTTTCAGACAGCCGCTCCTGTGCCCAGAGTCAACTTTCAGACAGACGATCCTATACCCAGAGTCAACTTTCAGACAGACACCCCTGTGCCCAGAGTCAACTTTCAGACAGACGCTCCTGTGCCCAGAGTCAACTTTCAGACAGACGTTCCTCTGCCCAGAGTCAACTTTCCAACAGACGCTCCAGTGCCCAGAGTCAACTTTCCGACAGACGCTACTGTGCCCAGAGTCAACTTTCAGGCAGACGCTCTTGTGCCCAGAGTCAACTTTCCGACAGACACTCCAGTGCCCAGAGTCAACTTTCAGACAGACGATCCTGTGCCCAGAGTCAACTTTCAGACAGACGCTCCTCTGCCCAGAGTCAACTTTCAGGCAGACGCTCTTGTGCCCAGAGTCAACTTCCCGACAGACGCTCCTGTGCCCAGAGTCAACTTTCAGACAGACGCCCCTGTGCCCAGAGTCAACTTTCAGACAGACGCTCCAGTGCACAGAGTCAACTTTCCGACAGACGATCCTGTGCCCAGAGTCAACTTTCAGACAGACGCTCCTGTGCCCAAAGTCAACTTTCCGACAGACGCTCCAGTGCCCAGAGTCAACTTTCCGACAGACGCTCCAGTGCCCAGAGTCAACTTTCAGGCAGACGCTCCTGTGCCCAGAGTCAACTTTCAGACAGACGATCCTATACCCAGAGTCAACTTTCAGACAGACACTCCTGTGCCCAGAGTCAACTTTCAGATAGACGCTCCTGTGCCCAGAGTCAACTTTCCGACAGACACTCCTGTGCCCAGAGTCAACTTTCAGACAGCCGCTCCGGTGCCCAGAGTCAACTTTCAGACAGACGATCCTATACCCAGAGTCAACTTTCAGACAGACACTCCTGTGCCCAGAGTCAACTTTCAGACAGACACTCCAGTGCTCAGAGTCAACTTTCAGACAGACGCTCCAGTGCTCAGAGTCAACTTTCAGACAGACGCTCCAGTGCCCAGAGTCAACCTTCCGACAGACGCTCCAGTGCCCAGAGTCAACTTTCAGACAGATGATCCTGTGCCCAGAGTCAACTTTCAGACAGACGCTCCTCTGCCCAGAGTCAACTTTCAGGCAGACGCTCTTGTGCCCAGAGTCAACTTTCCGACAGACGCTCCTGTGCCCAGAGTCAACTTTCCGACAGATGATCCTGTGCCCAGAGTCAACTTTCAGACAGACGCTCCTGTGCCCAAAGTCAACTTTCCTACAGACGCTCCAGTGCCCAGAGTCAACTTTCCGACAGACGCTCCAGTGCCCAGAGTCAACTTTCAGACAGACGATCCTGTGCCCAGAGTCAACTTTCAGGCAGACGCTCCTGTGCCCAGAGTCAACTTTCAGACAGACGATCCTATACCCAGAGTCAACTTTCAGACAGACGCTCCTGTGCCCAGAGTCAACTTTCAGACAGACGCTCCTGTGCCCAAAGTCAACTTTCCGACAGACGCTCCAGTGCCCAGAGTCAACTTTCCGACAGACGCTCCAGTGCCCAGAGTCATCTTTCAGACAGACGATCCTGTGCCCAGAGTCAACTTTCAGGCAGACGCTCCTGTGCCCAGAGTCAACTTTCAGACAGACGATCCTATACCCAGAGTCAACTTTCAGACAGACACTCCTGTGCCCAGAGTCAACTTTCAGATAGACGCTCCTGTGCCCAGAGTCAACTTTCCGACAGACACTCCTGTGCCCAGAGTCAACTTTCAGACAGCCGCTCCGGTGCCCAGAGTCAACTTTCAGACAGACGATCCTATACCCAGAGTCAACTTTCAGACAGACACTGCTGTGCCCAGAGTCAACTTTCAGACAGACACTCCAGTGCTCAGAGTCAACTTTCAGACAGACGCTCCAGTGCTCAGAGTCAGCTTTCAGACAGACGCTCCAGTGCCCAGAGTCAACCTTCCGACAGACGCTCCAGTGCCCAGAGTCAACTTTCAGACAGATGATCCTGTGCCCAGAGTCAACTTTCAGACAGACGCTCCTCTGCCCAGAGTCAACTTTCAGGCAGACGCTCTTGTGCCCAGAGTCAACTTTCCGACAGACGCTCCTGTGCCCAGAGTCAACTTTCCGACAGATGATCCTGTGCCCAGAGTCAACTTTCAGACAGACGCTCCTGTGCCCAAAGTCAACTTTCCTACAGACGCTCCAGTGCCCAGAGTCAACTTTCCGACAGACGCTCCAGTGCCCAGAGTCAACTTTCAGACAGACGATCCTGTGCCCAGAGTCAACTTTCAGGCAGACGCTCCTGTGCCCAGAGTCAACTTTCAGACAGACGATCCTATACCCAGAGTCAACTTTCAGACAGACGCTCCTGTGCCCAGAGTCAACTTTCCGACAGACGTTCCTGTGCCCAGAGTCAACTTTCCGACAGACGCTCCTGTGCCCAGAGTCAACTTTCGGACAGACGATCCTGTGCCCAGAATCAACATTCAGACAGACACTCCTGTGCCCAGAGTCATCTTTCCGACAGACGCTCCAGTGCCCAGAGTCAACTTTCCGACAGACGATCTTGTGCCCAGTCAACTTTCAGACAGACGCTCCAGTGCCCAGAGTCAACGTTCCGACAGACGCTCCTGTGCCCAGAGTCAACTTTCCGACAGACGTTCCTTGCCCAGAGACAACTGTCGGACAGACGCTCCTGTACCCAGAGTCAACTTTCAGACAGACGCTGCTGTGCCCAGAATCAACATTCAGACAGACACTCCTGTGCCCAGAGTCAACTTTCAGACAGACGCTCCTGTGCCCAGAGTCAACTTTCCGACAGACGCTCCAGTGCCCAGAGTCAACTTTCAGACAGACGATCCTGTGCCCAGAGTCAACTTTCAGACAGACTCTCCTCTGCCCAGAGTCAACTTTCCGACAGACGCTCCAGTGCCCAGAGTCAACTTTCCGACAGACGCTACTGTGCCCAGAGTCAACTTTCAGGCAGACGCTCTTGGGCCCAGAGTCAACGTTCCGACAGACGCTCCTGTGCCCAGAGTCAACTTTCAGACAGACGATCCTGTGCCCAGAGTCAACTTTCAGACAGACTCTCCTCTGCCCAGAGTCAACTTTCCGACAGACGCTCCAGTGCCCAGAGTCAACTTTCCGACAGACGCTCCTGTGCCCAGAGTCAACTTTCAGACAGACTCTCCTCTGCCCAGAGACAACTTTCAGGCAGACGCTCTTGTGCCCAGAGTCAACTTTCCGACAGACGCTCCTGTGCCCAGAGTCAACTTTCAGACAGACGCTCCTGTGCCCAGAGTCAACTTTCAGACTGACGCTCCAGTGTCCAGAGTCAACTTTCCGACAGACGATCCTGTGCCCAAAGTCAACTTTCAGACAGACGCTCCTGTGCCCAAAGTCAACTTTCAGACAGACGATCCTATACCCAGAGTCAACTTTCAGACAGACACTCCTGTGCCCAGAGTCAACTTTCAGACAGACGCTCCTGTGCCCAGAGTCAACTTTCCGACAGACGCTCCTGTACCCAGAGTCAACTTTCAGACAGACACCCCAGTGCTCAGAGTCAACTTTCAGACAGACGCTCCAGTGCTCAGAGTCAACTTTCAGACAGACGCCCCAGTGCCCAGAGTCAACCTTCCGACAGACGCTCCAGTGCCCAGAGTCAACTTTCAGACAGATGATCCTGTGCCCAGAGTCAACTTTCAGACAGACGCTCCTCTGCCCAGAGTCAACTTTCAGGCAGACGCTCTTGTGCCCAGAGTCAACTTTCCGACAGACGCTCCTGTGCCCAGAGGCAACTTTCAGACAGACGCTCCTGTGCCCAGAGTCAACTCTCAGACAGACGCTCCAGTGTCCAGTGTCAACTTTCCGACAGACGATCCTGTGCCCAGAGTCAACTTTCAGACAGACGCTCCTGTGCCCAAAGTCAACTTTCCGACAGACGCTCCAGTGCCCAGAGTCAACTTTCCGACAGACGCTCCAGTGCCCAGAGTCAACTTTCAGACAGACGATCCTGTGCCCAGAGTCAACTTTCAGGCAGACGCTCTTGTGCCCAGAGTCAACTTTCAGACAGACGATCCTATACCCAGAGTCAACTTTCAGACAGACACTCCTGTGCCCAGAGTCAACTTTCAGACAGACGGTCCTGTGCCCAGAGTCAACTGTCGGACAGACGCTCCTGTGCCCAAAGTCAACTTTCCGACAGACGCTCCTGTACCCAGAGTCAACTTTCCGACAGACGCTCCCGTGCCCAGAGACAACTGTCGGACAGACGCTCCTGTACCCAGAGTCAACTTTCAGACAGACGCTGCTGTGCCCAGAGTCAACATTCCGACAGATGCTCCTGTGCCCAGAGTCAACTTTCGGACAGACGATCCTGTGCCCAGAATCAACATTCAGACAGACACTCCTGTGCCCAGAGTCAACTTTCCGACTGACGCTCCAGTGCCCAGATTCAACTTTCCGACAGACGCTCCAGTGCCCAGAGTCAACTTTCAGACAGACGCTCCTGTGCCCAGAGTCAACTTTCAGACAGACGCTCCTGTGCCCAAAGTGAACTTTCTGACAGACGCTCCAGTGCCCAGAGTCAACTTTCCGACAGACGCTCCAGTGCCCAGAGTCAGCTTTCCGACAGATGCTCCTGTGCCGAGAGTCAACTTTCGACAGATGCTCCTGTGCCCTGAGTCAACTTTCCGACAGACGCTCCAGTGCCCAGAGTCAACTTTCTGACAGACGCTCCAGTGCCCAGAGTCAACTTTCAGACAGACGATCCTGTGTCCAGAGTCAACTTTCAGGCAGACGCTCCTGTGCCCAGAGTCAACTTTCAGACAGACGCTCCAGTGCCCAGAGTCAACTTTCAGACAGACGATCCTGTGTCCAGAGTCAACTTTCAGGCAGACGCTCTGTACCCAAAGTCAACTTTCCGACAGACGCTGCAGTGCCCAGAGTCAACTTTCCGACAGACTTTATCAGACACTGGTCAGGGCGCACTTGGGGTATGGTCAGCAGTTCTGGGCCCCGTATCTCAGGGAGGATGTGTTGTCACTGGAGAGAGTCCAGAGGAGGTTCCCGAGCACGATTCCGGGAATGAAGGGGTTAACACCTGAGGAGTGTTCGGCTGCTTAGGGCCTGTCCTCGCTGGAATTCAGGAGAATGTGAGGGGGGTGGGGCGGGGGGTATCTCATTGAAACCTACCCAATGTTTAAAGGACCAGGTAGGGTAGATGTGGAGAGAATGTTGCCTCTGGCGGGGGTATCCAGAACTAGAGGGCACAGCCTCAGAACTGAGGGGCGACCCTTTAGAACAGAGATAAGGGGGAGTCAGAGAGCCGTGAATCTGTGGAATGCCTGCCACAGATAGTTAAGCGCTAGTTAACTATCACTTAACACCGTGGGGCGGAGAGGGTCAGCGAGGTTAAATTCCGAGGTGCTGTCGTTTCAGGGGACAAGACAGCACTTCTCCGTCCTCAGGGGTGTTTAAAACTTTGGCGCGACGTCGAAAACTTTGACAAATTTCCATAGGAAGTGTGTGGTGTAGAGAATATCGACTGGCTGCGTCCCCGCCTGGGATGGAAACCGCAATGACCCCTGAATTGAAAAAAAAATGTAGTGGATGCGGCCCAGTCCATCTCGGGAGAAGCCCTCCCCACCACTGAGCACGTTCACGTGAAACGCGGTCGCAGGAAACCAGCGTCCATCGTCAGGAGCTTCAGCTACAGGAGCCTCAGGACACACACCACCAGGTTCAGGGACAGTTATCACCCCTCAACCATCAGGAAGGAGGTAAAGGAGCCTAAGGACCCACGCCACCAGGTTCAGGGACAGTTATCACCCCTCAACCATCAGGAAGGAGGTACAGGAGCCTCAGGACCCACACCACCAGGTTCAGGAACAGTTATTACCCCTCAACCATCAGGAAGGAGGTACAGGAGCCTCAGGACCCACACCACCAGGTTCAGGAACAGCTATTACCTCTCAACCATCAGGAAGGAGGTATGGGAGCCTCAGGACCCACACCACCAGGTTCAGGAACAGTTATCACGCCTCAACGATCAGGAAGGAGGTACAGGAGCCTCAGGACCCACACTACCAGATTCAAGGACAGTTATCACCCCTCAACCATCAGGAAGGAGGTATAGTAGCCTCAGGACCGAAACCACCAGGTTGAGGAACAGTTATCACCCCTCAACCATCAGGAAGGAGGGACAGGATCCTCAGGACCCACACCACCAGGTTCTGGAACAGTTATCACCCCTCAACCATCAGGAAGGAGGTACTGTAGCCTCAGGGCCCACACCACCAGGTTCAGGAACAGTTATCACCCCTCAACCATCAGGATGGAGGTACAGGAGCCACAGGACGCACACCACCAGGTTCAGGAACAGTGATCACCCCTCAACCATCAGGAAGGAGGTACAGGAGCCTCAGGACCCACACCACCAGGTTCAGGGACAGTTATTACCCCTGAACCATCAGGAAGGAGGTACCGGAGCCTGAGGACCCACACCACCAGTTTCAGGAAGTTATCACCCCTCAACCATCAGGAAGGAGGTACAGTAGCCTCAGGACCCACACCACCAGGTTCAGGAACAGTTATTACCCCTCAACCATCAGGAAGGAGGTATAGTAGCCTCAGGACCGAAACCACCAGGTTGAGGAACAGTTATCACCCCTCAACCATCAGGAAGGAGGGACAGGAGCCTCAGGACCCACACCACCAGGTTCAGTAACAGTTATTACTCCTCAACCATCAGGATGGAGGTACCGGAGCCTCAGGACCCACACCACCAGGTTCAGGATCAGTTATCGCCTTTCAACCATCGGGAAGGAGGTACAGGAGCCTTAGGCCCCACACCACCAGTTTCAGGGACAGTTAGCACCCCTCAACCATCAGGAAGGAGGTAGAGGAGACTCAGGACCCGCAGCCCCAGGTTCAGGGACAGTTATTACCCCGCAGCCATCAGGAAGGAGGTACAGGAGCCTCAGGACCCACAACACCCGGTTGAGGAACAGTTATCTCCCCTCAACCATCAGGAAGGAGGTACAGGAGCCTCAGCACCCACACCACCAGGTTCTGGAACAGTTATCACCCCTCAATCATCAGGAAGGAGGTACAGGATCCTCAGGACCCACACCACCAGGTTCTGGAACAGTTATCACCCCTCAACCATCAGGAAGGAGGTACAGGAGCCTCAGGACCCACACCACCAGGTTCAGGAACAGTTATCACCCCTCAACCATCAGGAAGGAGGTACAGGAGCCTCAGGACCCACACCACCAGGTTCAGGGACAGTTATTACCCCTCAGCCATCAGGAAGGAGGTACAGGAGCCTCAGGACCCACACCACCAGGTTCAGTGACAGTTATTACCCCTGAACCATCAGGAAGGAGGTACCGGAGCCTGAGGACCCACACCACCAGGTTCAGGGACAGTTATTACCCCTCAACCATCAGGCTCCTGAACTTCACTCCCCCCCTCGATAGCCTCTCATTGATTATGTTACTATTCCGGAGATCTGTTGAGTATCCCCACAAGCAATTGACTCTCATGCTGACATTTGATAATAAATTTACTTTGAATTGTACACAATACAAAAGATAATAAATAAATAAATAAATTGAACTACCAAGGTAATGCCCAATGGTTCAATGTCCTGTTAGGAATCAGATGTTCCTGAATCGCTGAGTGTGTGTGTCTTCAGGCTCCTGTACCTGCTCCCTTATGGCGGAGGGGAAGAAGCTGTTCCTGAATCGCTGAGTGTGTGTCTTCAGGCTCCTGTACCTCCTCCTTGATGGCGGAGGGGAAGAAGCTGTTCCCGAATCGCTGAGTGTGTGTCTTCAGGCTCCTGTACCTCCTCCCTGATGGCGGAGGGGAAGAAGCTGTTCCCGAATCACTGAGTGTGTCTCTTCAGGCTCCTGTACCTCCTCCCCGATGGCGGAGGGGAAGAAGTTGTTCCTGAATCGCTGAGTGTGTGTCTTCAGGCTCCTGTACCTCCTCCCTGACGGCGGAGGGGAAGAAGCTGTTCCTGAATCGCTGAGTGTGTGTCTTCAGGCTCCTGTACCTCCTCCCTGATGGCGGAGGGGAAGAAGCTGTTCCTGAATCGCTGAGTGTGTGTCTTCAGGCTCCTGTACCTCCTCCCTGATGGCGGAGGGGAAGAAGCTGTTCCTGAATCGCTGAGTGTGTGTCTTCAGGCTCCTGTACCTCCTCCCTGATGGCGGAGGGGAAGAGGATGTTCCTGAATCGCTGAGTGTGGGCCTTCAGGC
>NW_026779329.1:0-2500 GCF_030144855.1 Hypanus sabinus | reverse complement strand
AAGAGGGAAGAACCTGTCCGGTTTAGATCTACCCCGTGACTCGGCCTCCACAGCCGTCTGTGGCGGAGAGCACCGCAGATTCTCCAGCCTCCGGCTAAAGAAATTCCCCCTCGTCTCCGTTCGAATGCGGGGGTCCTTAATCTATTAATGCCTTCGGTGAACCTACTCAGTGTAATGTATTTAAGTTGGTTCATATCTTTACTGTTACGCTGTACGTATCTCATTTGGGCCGTTCTGTGAGGGCTGTCTGCTTTCAGCTTGCTCGGGTTACCGTTGTAGACGAGGAGAACTGTCTGCTATCAGATTTAACGGTGGTGGTGGTGGGGGGGGGGGGGCCGCGAGTTTCTCTGGTCGGTGGGGTCTGGGTCCGAGAGGAGGTGATCGGGTTACCGTTATAGACGAGAAGAACTGTCTGCCATCGGATTTAACGGTGGTGGGGGTCCGCGAGTTTCTCTGGTCGGTGGGGTCTGGGTCCGAGAGGAGGTGATCGGGTTACCGTTGCAGACGAGGAGAACTGCCTGCCATCCGATTTAACGGTGGTGGTGGGGGGGGGGGCCGCGAGTTTCTCTGGTCGGTGGGGTCTGGGTCCGGAAGGAGGTGATCGGGTTACCGTTGTAGACGAGGAGAACTGTCTGCCATCGGATTTAACGGTGGTGGGGGGCCGCGAGTTTCTCTGGTCGGTGGGGTCTGGGTCCGAGAGGAGGTGATCGGGTTACCGTTGTAGACGAGGAGAACTGTCTGCCATCCGATTTAACGGTGGGGGGGGGGGGGTCCGCGAGTTTCTCTGGTCGGTGGGTCTGGGTCCGAGAGGAGGTGATCGGGTTACCGTTGTAGACGAGGAGAACTGTCTGCCATCCGATTTAACGGTGGTGGGGGGGGGCCGCGAGTTTCTCTGGTCGGTGGGGTCTGGGTCCGAGAGGAGGTGATCGGGTTACCGTTGTAGACAAGGAGAACTGTCTGCCATCCGGTTTAACGGTGGTGGTGGGGGGGGGGGCCGCGAGTTTCTCTGGTAGGTGGGGTCTGGGTCCGAGAGGAGGTGATCGGGTTACCGTTGTAGACGAGGAGAACTGTCTGCCATCCGATTTAACGGTGGGTGGGGGGGGGCCGCGAGTTTCTCTGGTCGGTGGGGTCTGGGTCCGAGAGGAGGTGATCGGGTTACCGTTGTAGACGAGGAGAACTGTCTGCCATCCGATTTAACGGTGGTGGTGGGGGGGGGGGGGCGCGAGTTTCTCTGGTCGGTGGGGTCTGGGTCCGAGAGGAGGTGATCGGGTTACCGTTGTAGACGAGGAGAACTGTCTGCCATCCGATTTAACGGTGGGGGGGGGGGGGGGGCGCGAGTTTCTCTGGTCGGTGGGGTCTGGGTCCGAGAGGAGGTGATCGGGTTACCGTTGTAGACGAGGAGAACTGTCTGCCATCCCATTTAACGGTGGTGGGGGGGGGCCGCAAGTTTCTCTGGTCGGTGGGGTCTGGGTCCGAGAGGAGGTGATCGGGTTACCGTTGTAGACGAGGAGAACTGTCTGCCATCCGATTTAACGGTGGTGGTGGGGGGGGGGGGGCGCGAGTTTCTCTGGTCGGTGGGGTCTGGGTCCGAGAGGAGGTGATCGGGTTACCGTTGTAGACGAGGAGAACTGTCTGCCATCCGATTTAACGGTGGTGGGGGGGGGGGCGCGAGTTTCTCTGGTAGGTGCGGTCTGGGTCCGAGACGAGGTGATCGGGTTACCGTTGTAGACGAGGAGAACTGTCTGCCATCCGATTTAACGGTAGTGGGGGGGGGGGGGGGGGAGCCGCGAGTTTCTCTGGTCGGTGGGGTCTGGGTCCGAGAGGGGGTGATCGGGTTACCGTTGTAGACGAGGAGAACTGTCTGCCATCCGATTTAACGGTGGTGGTGCGGGGGGGGGCCGCGAGTTTCTCTGGTCGGTGGGGTCTGGGTCCGAGAGGAGGTGATCGGATTACCGTTGTAGACGAGGAGAACTGTCTGCCATCGGATTTAACGGTGGTGGGGGGGGGGGCCGCGAGTTTCTCTGGTCGGTGGGGTCTGGGTCCGAGAGGAGGTGATCGGGTTACCGTTGTAGACGAGGAGAACTGTCTGCCATCCGATTTAACGGTGGGGTGGGGGGGCCGCGAGTTTCTCTGGTCGGTGGGGTCTGGGTCCGAGAGGAAGTGATCGGGTTACCGTTGTAGACAAGGAGAACTGTCTGCCATCCGATTTAACGGTGGTGGTGGGGGGGGGCCGCGAGTTTCTCTGGTCGGTGGGGTCTGGGTCCGAGAGGAGGTGATCGGGTTACCGTTGTAGACGAGGAGAACTGTCTGCCATCCGATTTAACGGTGGTGGTGGGGGGGGGGGCCGCGAGTTTCTCTGGTCGGTGGGGTCTGGGTCCGAG
This sequence comes from Hypanus sabinus, assembly GCF_030144855.1. Lineage (NCBI taxonomy): Eukaryota > Metazoa > Chordata > Chondrichthyes > Myliobatiformes > Dasyatidae > Hypanus > Hypanus sabinus. Next base: position 119 of record NW_026779329.1, on the reverse strand, counting down.
AGGAGGTGATCGGATTACCGTTGTAGACGAGGAGAACTGTCTGCCATCCGATTTAACGGTGGTGGGTGGGGGGGTGGCCGAGAGTTTCTCTGGTAGGTGGGGTCTGAGTCCGAGACGAG